>NW_015633542.1:1653904-1697473 GCF_001515625.1 Sinocyclocheilus rhinocerous
GATTTTTTTTTTATTATTACCAGGGTCCAAAATATGAGACCCCCAGTGAAAATTCCTCTATTTTGCATTTTACTGTCCTAATACTACATTTTAATATAAATGTATAGACACTGTAAAAATGCTAACCATTTCTTTGTAATTTTTTGTAAATAAGAAATTATTTTCTTAATGAAATTTCTGAGTGAAAAAATTTTTTTATAGCAATTTTAATATGCTTTATATTTTGTGCCATTTTTATAAATTACATTTTTAGAATTTCATTATTTTTTATAAATACCTTTTATAAATGTGCAGATGTAACCTTAAAGAATCTGATCAGACTTAACCTAATGCAGTTAAAAAAATTATATAAAAAATGTTTCCAAGTAAACCCTACACCAATTTTCTTTCAGCATATTTTTTCTGCATATAAACGAGTGATTTTCTATCCCTTATTCTCCTCCTCAGCAAGTGACCAGATTCTATTTGCTGTCTGCAGCTATAAATAAAGTACATTCAAGCAGCACCCTGCACCGAAACTAAACACCTCTCTCCCAAAAGCTCTCAACACAGCCAAGAAAAACAGGCCGTATGTTTGCACACACTGAGGCCGTCGCTAACAAGCTGCCCTGTGCAAGTCAACACAATTTCAGCCTATCGGCTCCACATCGAGTTGATTAGAGCAGTCCTGAAAGGTGACGATACCGAAATAAGAGAAGACGTAATTTCCTGAGCTGAGAGGGAAAACTTCAAGCACGTTTGTGATACTGACAGAAAAGCTTCACGTTACAGCAACAGGGGCTGGATATAAAAGCCCTGTAGATGACACTCAATCATAAAGCATGATGTCACATTATTAATGTGACACTTACAGGCATTAAAGCAATAAGCCCCAAGAAGCCGTGGTTTACAGTGAATTTATAACAGCTAAGGGGCGTTGTAACAACGCCCCTTAGCTGTTATAAATTCACTGTAAACCACGGCTTCACGGGGATTATTGCTTTTATAAAACGGTTATTCCATATACGTAGTTAGGTTTCACAAAATAAAACAGCAAATAAAGTGTAATGATATTAATAAAAACAGTATTCTTCCACCAAACAATGTAGTTCCTCAGAAACAGTTGTGCTTGCAACAAAGTGGTTGCCGAGCAACACACAAAGTAAACAAAGGTGTATGTTTGTAGAGTAATTTACAACAGCTTCGAACGTGGCTCAACCAATCAGAATCAAGGACCGGAATTCTCCGTTTTAAAAATTTGCATAATTGACGTCTGATGTCACTGGAATTTCATTCATTCATCATCATTCTTTATAACTCACTATTTTTCAGCTTTTGTCATCTTGACTATCTTTCCAATAAATGACATTTCACCGAAAAAATCCAAAGAAATTATATTTTGAAAACAAATAAATTATTAAAAACAAATAAATTATGAAAAACAATAAATTATTTTTAATTGAATTATTTAAGTGATGATTAAGTACATTTTGTTCTCAAATTCATCTAGATGTTTTATTTATTGTATATCCTATTATTATCGATATTGATTTTCAGTAGATTCTATTCCATTAATAAAGTTAGTCTATTACATAAAAAAAGTATTGGAATGCAATTGAATTTTTTATCAAATAATTGAATTTAGCAAAAATCTAAATATCATGCAAAAATGAATTATTAAAAATAAATTATGTCAATAAATAAATTATAATATACATTATTTTTCACACATTGGTAATCACATATTAGAGAAAAATATACACTGACACTTGTATACACTGGACATATTCTTGACAGGTTTCGTGACATTCACTCTTACACAGTCTATAATTCACACAAGACAGACTTTCAGTATTTGATTTAGACTTAAAATATTTGTTCTGTAAAAGACAATCTCTCACCTGGTAAATCCAGCCTAAAAGAAAAAGATGTTCCAGGACCTGCGAGTGACACTAGATACTCCTGACTCCTGACCAGTGGGTGTGTCTAAAGCTGCCAAACGTAACTTCACACTTCCACTCTCTATTACACACACACACACAATATGTATGTATATATAAATATCCATATAGAGACATTTGCTCTGACACACACTCATGCATTAAAGTGAACTTTGACAACCCACCCAGCAAGATGGCTGACGATCAATGATTAGCCAGAGGAATGACAGGTCAACCTTACCACACACTGAGTCTTAAAAAGACAGACACAACCTAAAATAAAACACACCAACAAGAGCAAAAATAATGCTTTTTATAAAACTCATATTTCAGGCCAAGTCTTCATCAATGGAAGTTTGTTATTTTATAACATGATGCACACACCTGTATGTGCTTTTCCCTTTTTTAGTGCATACAGTTTAGTGCATACTAGTAGTAGGAAGCACAGTCAATTGGGAAGCAGACATCGATATTATTAATGTCCCAAAAAGTAGGTGAGAGAACATTTCTAAATGAGAGAATAATTTTTTTTTTAAAGTATCGGGACTACTGATGGATATGGCCCTGTTCAATACTGTGACCAGCAACGAGCAAAATGCAAAATGGTGCTAATTGCCAACTAAAAGCTGTTCAGCACACAGTGGACTGGATCTCACCCACCACAGGAACCAGTCAATACCATTGATCAGGCCAGACTGAGGCCAGCAGATATCAATAGCTGAGACTATAACTAAACGGCTAATGCTAGTAGAGTTTGCTATAAGCTAGGCTATTGCTCACACACTGAGGGATAATGATTTGAACAAACCCATATCTTTAAGCATTTCAAATGGTTCTGTAAATTGCGTAAATCGTCCTGTGCTGTTTGTGCTACAGACATTAATGATGCCTCAGATTGTATGATTTGTTTGCTACGAAATGTGCTTTTTTAAATCAGACTTTCAGTTTTTGCAAGGTGGATGATAGCAACGACCGAGAACCACATAACAACCACCTAGAACAACATAGCAATGTCCTAGCAACCACATAGAGAGGCCCTAGCAACTACCCTTAACACTCTAGCAACCCCATAGCAACACTCTGACAACCACCTAGAACACTGAAGCAACCACATAGAGAGGCCCTAGCAACTACCCTTAACACTCTAGCAACCCCATAGCAACACTCTGACAACCACCTAGAACACTGAAGCAACCACATAGCAATGCCCTAGCAACCACATAGAGAGGCCCTAGCAACTACCCTTAACACTTTAGCAACCCCATAGCAACACTCTGACAACCACCTAGAACACTGAAGCAACCACATAGCAATGCCCTAGCAACCACAGAAAAACAATAAATTATTTTTAATTGAATTATTTAAGTGATGATTAAGTACATTTTGTTCTCAAATTCATCTAGATGTTTTATTTATTGTATATCCTATTATTATCGATATTGATTTTCAGTAGATTCTATTCCATTAATAAAGTTAGTCTATTACATAAAAAAAGTATTGGAATGCAATTGAATTTTTTATCAAATAATTGAATTTAGCAAAAATCTAAATATCATGCAAAAATGAATTATTAAAAATAAATTATGTCAATAAATAAATTATAATATACATTATTTTTCACACATTGGTAATCACATATTAGAGAAAAATATACACTGACACTTGTATACACTGGACATATTCTTGACAGGTTTCGTGACATTCACTCTTACACAGTCTATAATTCACACAAGACAGACTTTCAGTATTTGATTTAGACTTAAAATATTTGTTCTGTAAAAGACAATCTCTCACCTGGTAAATCCAGCCTAAAAGAAAAAGATGTTCCAGGACCTGCGAGTGACACTAGATACTCCTGACTCCTGACCAGTGGGTGTGTCTAAAGCTGCCAAACGTAACTTCACACTTCCACTCTCTATTACACACACACACACAATATGTATGTATATATAAATATCCATATAGAGACATTTGCTCTGACACACACTCATGCATTAAAGTGAACTTTGACAACCCCACCCAGCAAGATGGCAGACGATCAATGATTAGCCAGAGGTCAACATTACCACACACTGACTCTTAAAAAGACAGACACAATCTAAAATAAAACAGCAAAAATAATGTTTTTTCATATTTCAGGTCAAGTGTTCATTGAAGGATGCTATTTGTGACATGTTACACACCCCTTTTTAGTGCATACAGTTTAGTGCATACTAGTAAGTAAATTGGGAAGCAGGGTATTAATGCCCCAAAAAGTAGATGAGAGAAACATTTCTAAATGAGAGAATAAATATTTTTTTAAAGTATCGGGACTAATACTGATGGATACGCTGTTATTCAATACTGTGGTCAAAAAAGGGAAGCAAAATGGTGCTAATTAGCAACTAAAAGCTGTTCAGCACACAGTGGACTGGATCTCGCCCACCACAGGAACCAGTCAATACCATTGATCAGGCCAGACTGAGGCCAGCAGATATCAATAGCTGAGACTATAACTAAACGGCTAATGCTAGTAGAGTTTGCTATAAGCTAGGCTATTGCTCACACACTGAGGGATAATGATTTGAACAAACCCATATCTTTAAGCATTTCAAATGGTTCTGTAAATTGCGTAAATCGTCCTGTGCTGTTTGTGCTACAGACATTAATGATGCCTCAGATTGTATGATTTGTTTGCTACGAAATGTGCTTTTTTAAATCAGACTTTCAGTTTTTGCAAGGTGGATGATAGCAACGACCGAGAACCACATAACAACCACCTAGAACAAATAGCAATGCCCTAGCAACCACAAAAGAGAGGCCCTAGCAACTACCCTTAACACTCTAGCAACCCCATAGCAACACTCTGACAACCACCTAGAACACTGAAGCAACCACATAGCAATGCCCTAGCAACCACATAGAGAGGCCCTAGAGAGGCCCTAGCAACTACCCTTAACACTTTAGCAACCCCATAGCAACACTCTGACAACCACCTAGAACACTGAAGCAACCACATAGCAATGCCCTAGCAACCACATAGAGAGGCCCTAGCAACTACCCTTAACACTTTAGCAACCCCATAGCAACACTCTGACAACCACCTAGAACACTGAAGCAACCACATAGCAATGCCCTAGCAACCACAAAGAACACCTAGCAAAATAAATAAATGAATTAATAATAATAAATTACTAAAATCACTTAAACTAAAATTGAAATAAAAATGAATTAAAGCTAAAAAAAAAATCTAATAAAAATGACAAAAGCACAAAAGAAACCACATAGCAACACCCCAACAACCACCTGGAACATCAGAGCATCAAACATTGCAATGCCCTAGCAACCACACAGCAACGCCATAGCAACCATGAAGAACACCTTAGCAACCACATAGCAATGCCCTAGCTAAAGTACTAAAATTACTTAAATTAAAACTGAAATAAAAATAAATTAAAACTGTATAGAAATGCTTAAAAATAAAAATGACAAAAGCAAGAAACTACATAGCAACACCCTTACAACCACCTGGAACATCAAAGCAATCACATAGCGACACCCTAGCAACGACAAAAAACACCCTAGTTAGCTGAAATATATAAGTTGAAATATTAAAATGACTAAATCAGAAATAAAAAATGAAACATTATAAATAAAATAAATTACTTTAAACAATATATACATTAAAAATAAATAAAAATTACAAAACAACATAAAACAATTACTAAAACTTTAAATAAAAATAAAATGAAAATATAAAGTAAAAGCTCATACAAATATATAATAGATATATAATATATAATAACATATAGTATATTATTAATATTAAAATAACACCAGAGAATGTAAAAATTTAGTGTGTGTGTATATATATATATATATATATATATATATATAGCAAAGCTATTCTGTTCTGTTCTATTCTGCAGTGTGATTATACAGAACCTCAGATTTTGATGGGGATCTCGCTTGTCTTTAGCCTGCTCAGCACCTCAGGTCAGGTTAATTGCACTGGCTAATTTCCAGAAGATGCGCCTCACAGATTCACTCTGCTAATGTCTTTCCAATTTCACATGAGTTCAAACCCATTTTCAATGCCGACAATGGCCTTTTCTTCACCTTCAGAAGTCCAATTTTCTCCACGACCCAAAGGGAAATTCAAAGGGTGCTCTTCTATTCTGAGCCTAAATAACCATATTAACGTTCAGGCCGTGTATTTTCTCTCTCGGCTCGTGCCTCAGCATGAAACCCAATCTAAGAGCAGCTCACTGCAAACCGGAAACTAATGAAAGCCACATAAATGAACCATAACGAATAAAATGAGCAGTCAGCAGCTACCAACAAATGAGTTATTAGGCCTTTACATTATTTCAAAGTTTCTTTGCATATAATAGACCCTTACATGCCTCTCTCGCCCTCATGCTTGTGCCTCTAAACACAATAAAATAGATATCTCCCACACATTGCTTGGCTCCTGTTCAGTGCATTCAAGTGTGAAATACAGAGGCAGAGGCAGCACAGAGCATCCATTACCAACACTGCATTCACACACACACACACACGGTCCTCTATCCATAATGTTGCTTTCACCATTGAAAAAGTCGTCTCGTCTGAATCAGAAGAGAAATATGCATAGATCAAGCATTGTTTACAAGCCAAAACAGCTCTAAACTAACATGTCAGTGGATGTTAACGTGAGAGGACAACAGGGGATGGAAGCATTATTATGGACTCATATTTTAGCCAGAAGCAACAGTTTAAAGTTAAAAACATCTTAATGATGGATTTGTTTCTTACAAACATGCAGCTTTTCACTTCTGAAGATGTTAACTGATGGACTGGAGTGGTGTGATTACTTGTGGATTATTGTGATGTTTTTCTCAGCTGTTTGGACTCTCATTCTGACGGCACCCATTCACTGCAGAGTATCCACTGGTGAGCAAGTGATGTGATGCTACATTTCTTCAAATCTGTTCTGATGAATCTACATCTTGGATGGCCTGGGGGTGATGAAATTTTTAACAAATTTACATTTTTGGGTCAAATATTCCATTAAAGAATGACAAAAATGACACTCATTTTCCAATATGAGTGTCAGCAATGACATAAAAAATGCCACTTTAGCTCAAATTTTCAGGTCCAGGTAATGCATATGCATGATCAATAAGCTGATTGGCTTTTTTTAACTGAAAGGCAGGATTTACATTCCCACAGCAGCCATAAAAGTGATACTATTTATGCAAGACAATTGCATTAGATAATGAATTTGTTCATTCATGCGTTTGGCAAAGGCCAGGTTTAAAACAGTTTTTGGAGTTTGTTCAATCAGTGTTATTTTAGTTTTATTTAGATACTATTAGAGTATTTATTCATATTTTAGCTTTTATTTCAGTTTTTATTTTCCTTTAAATTTTAGTGTTTTAGTAACTTTTATTAGCTTTTATTTTTATAATATCTGTTTAGCTTTCATTTCTTTTTAATTTAGTTTTAGTAATTTTACTACTTCAACTTATTTTATTTCAGTTATTTGCTAAGACAACATTTTAAATTTTCATTTTAAGTTAAAGTTTCATCTAATATTTATCTATTTTTATTTTAGCTTTATTTCAATCAATCATTAATAGTTTCAGTTAACAATAACAGTACTGCCAACACTGTAAAAACAAATCTGTGACATTTACGGTAAAATATCGGCAGCTGTGGTTGCCAGCTTTTTACAGTGACGTATGAGCAATAACAGAGATTCCTGCCTGTAATAAACATCTCTGTTTAATGGAAATCAAGTGCTATGTTAGTGTTAGTGAAATACAAAAGCTCCACAGCTGTGTTTGGATTTGAACATCACAGGTGATGCTTTGTGTAGGAATAGAGTCATAAACTGAGAGTGATTCATTCATTCACTGAATACTCAAGAGAGCGATGCACACTCCCTTTATCTCTCTCGTGCATGTGCGTCTTAATGTGTTGGAGGCGTTGCATAACTGTTAACAGCAATGATGACAGTCACACCCTAGCAGCACCACTGAGGCTCTGAAATCCATTTGAACAAAACACACTTAAAAACAAAGGGGGGCTTCACAGTGATGCCATAGAAGAGCTATTTTTGGTTCCTAAAAGAGTTAAAAACACCTTGATGGATTTCTTTCTTACAAACACACACACACAGCTTTTGGCTTCACAAGACGTTAATTGATGGACTGGAGTGGTGTGGATTACTGTGATGATTTTATCAGCTGTTTGGACTTTCATTCTGACGGCACCCATTCACTGCAGGGGATCCATGTGTGAGCTACATTTCTCCAAATCTGTTCCTAGTGGACTATTCCTTTAAGAGACTGAAGTACACAAGATTTACTCTCAATCTTCGCAAATTTTACTCAGTAAAAAGAAGTCTAGGAGAAACAAACAATAGAGATTTTATAGAGATCTCATTCATGATTATCTTTCTTATGGGTGGGGTTGTGGAAATATCTAACGAACTGCACTAAGCATCAAGTAAATTCTTCCTCCCACATCTTTTTAGCATTCGTGAGGCACAAGTAAACATCTTCAGAGACGTTTAGAAACCGAGAAACGGATCATATATATCGGATCGTTGCAGACTTGCTGCTTGGCAATGTTCGAAGCATAAATCTCGCATCTCTCCTCAGCATCTCATTGGTGTCTTTTTCTCTCAAGCGTTTTAGTCTTAATCGATATGTCCTACCATCCACCTCTTCAATTTGTTTCCCTCTATCTCTGTCCATCTCACAGACAGACAGAAACTTGGGCGAGACTGCAGAGAGAGATCAATGCAGGATCTCACAGCAGCCAGAAGTGTCTCTGTGCGGATTTGCACGTGTTCGTGTGGTAAGGCAAGGTCACAGCACAGCTGATATCCTCACCGGCACAGACACACATGAGAATCTGTCAAAAAGCAAGCCAGCCTCCTGGTAATACGACGCTGGAGAGCTGCAGCAGCTGAGATCTTGTTGCATTGATGGCTTCAAAGAAGAACAGCGTAATCTATCCTATATATCCTACGAGCCTAGACTCATAAAATGCTCTCTACCTGCTCTTCTCAGCGGCTCAGGTTCAAATTCGACCAGAAACGATGTTCTGATCATATTTCTCTCTTTTCCACAGAATTCTTTATAATTCTTTTTTTCTGTTCTTCCTAGACTATCTAAATAAAAATCGACATTATAAAGTCCTATACTGAAACCACATACTGATTTGAATCATGTGAATAATAACAAAAGAATAGCACATACTTTTATTTTATGAATATAATACTACATTAATTTTATTAATAACATATGAAATAACGGAAATAAACTACCAAATTAATTTTATAAATAAAATGCTAAATAAATGTATTAATACCAAATTGCTTTATTAAAATAAACTACTAAATTACTTTTAGAAATAAATTTCAAAATTGATTTTATTAATAAAATACTAAATTACATTTTAAAATAAACTACTGAATTAATTTGATAAATTAATCATTTCAAAATTATTATTTTTTAAATACCAAATTACATTACAAAACTACTGAATTAATTTTGTAAATAAAATACAAAATTCATTTACTAATAAACTACTGAATTAATTTTATAAATAAAATTTGACATTGTATTAATACAATATCAGCTTACATTTTCAAATAAACTACAGAATTTTATATTTTACAATTTTATAAAAAAAATGCTAAATTATTTTTATTAATAAAATACAAATTTGATTTTATAAGTATACTAGAATGTTATAAATAAAATGTGAAATTAATTTAATTAATAAAATACTAAATTAATATTCTAAATAAAATTAAATTGTATATTATTTTCATTATTATATTCCTTTTATAAATTATTTTTATATATAAAATATTAAATGGATTTTATAAAGTACCAAATTAATTTTAAAAATACAATGCCAAACTGATTACACAAATACTAGGTAGCAAATAATATTAGCAAAAAAAAAAAACTAAAACTAAAGCTCCATAAAAAAACCGTACCAACAAAAACTAGTGATAAATCAAAGGAACAGGAATTAGCGCTGTAACCAGGTCAGAGGTTGGAATCCCCACGTGGGATTATTTTCATTATTATATCCCTTTATAAATTATTTTTATATATAAAATATTAAATGGATTTTATAAAGTACCAAATTAATTTTAAAAATACAATGCCAAACTGATTACACAAATACTAGGTAGCAAATAATATTAGCAAAAAAAAAAAACTAAAACTAAAGCTCCATAAAAAAACCGTACCAACAAAAACTAGTGATAAATCAAAGGAACAGGAATTAGCGCTGTAACCAGGTCAGAGGTTGGAATCCCCACGTGGGCTGTAAAGGGTGAAAGTAGGTACCCAGGTTATAAAATCTGTGCTTGAGTCCAACTCTCGACCCCAATCATCCTAAATTGAGTAATGAGGTGCTAGACCATGAACTTTCCTCGCATGATAAAATACAAATGATTCAGTCTGGGTTATGCAACTGAACAGACACATCATTCAGAACGGAATACTAGTGTGCTACTCACTGCATACTGAACAGTACATTTTGGCAATATGGAATGATAATCTACTTTCTAAAGGAATTTCAGCAGAGTTTGAAACTGAAGAATACCTTGTGATTCACTGAGAGTTTTACGCCACTGATAAGCGTTCAGACCTTGAGGACCTTGTATTGTACCTTCAGTTGAAAGCCTCTAAGGACACGCTCTCCTTGGTTTTAGTCGCCATCTGAAGCCACTAGAGGCTGAAGGACAGATCCAGAACGAGATTTCAACAGTACAACCATCAAGGTGAATGAGTCCTCCAACACAATCCAGTTAAAGAGCTATAGTATACTTTATGGCTTTGACTTCATCAGGTGAAAGGATTGGGGGAGATTACATTTAAAAATGTTCTGCAGAAAATGAAAGCGGTGCTTGCTTGTGCAAAATGCTTTCTTACATTTTTGAGAGCAGAATGGAAGCCCATTTCGGCCAAGGATTAAAAAATAAAGTTATTTGGGACTTTTTTTATCTCACAATTCTGACTTATTTTCTCATAATTATGAGGAAAAAAACTCAGAATTGTGAGATATAAACTTGCAATTCTGAGAAAAAAATGTTTGAACTGTGAGACAAAAAGTCACAATTACCTTTTTTTAGTTCTAATTCTGGAAACAAACAAACAAACAAAAACAGAATTGCGAGATGTTTATATTGTACAATTCCGACTTTTTTTTCCTCTGGATTTCAAGTTTATGTCTCACAATTCTGAGTTTGTATCATGCAATTCTGATTTTTTTTCTCTGAATTACGAGACAAAAGTCAGAATTGCGAGAAAATTGTCAGAATTGTAAGATATAATAATTTTCAGATATAAAAAAGTCTGAATTGTGAGATCAAAAGTTGCAATTACCTTTTTAGTTTTTTATTCTGTGGTGAAAACAAGCTTCCATACAAATGAGAAGAAAATGTAAAAAAAAAAAAAGACAGATATAACAAATATATATATGTGTGTATATATATATATGTATATATATATTTTAAATAAATACTAAGCACTACATAGAATATATAAGAAATGCCAAATTCCCACTGCACAGAAATCAGAAGCTTTCCCTGGCAGAACAAATACTAACTGACCCAGAGCTAAAGAGTTCAGGTGTCAAGGGACAATTCAGGACCTTGGACAGTTCAAGACCCTCCGATGGGAGGATTTCAACTTTGACTTGAACAGAAGAAGTCAAAAGGACATCTGGTGTCTGTGAAGCAGCAGTTCACTTCAGACACACACTCACATGCGGACCTTGGACAGTTCAAGACCCTCCGATGGGAGGATTTCAACTTTGACTTGAACAGAAGTCAAAAGGACATCTGGTGTCTGTGAAGCAGCAGTTCACTTCAGACACACACTCACATGCGTATTTACTGTTGGTGGAGACAGATGGGATCAGCAGTAAGATCAAACTAAATGACAACAGAGACAACCACCATCAGACATTCACTAATCAAATAACACACTGTTGTAATGATTCATCTTCTTTACAGCTACGAGACCTGCTATTGATTTATTAAAGCAGACCTTTTAAGTTTATCATGCAAGAAGACAGTAAAGTCTCCTTAGGGAGCAACAGAGATTGCATTTACTAAAACGGTCTATTGTGGATCTCAGAACAGAGGACTGGGATAACAAGTGCCCTAAACTGGCTTCCTAATTCACATGCCACTATAATAGCACCACGTCCAAAAACCATACTGCTGTTTTTTTTTTAGTACAAACCTTTTTAAAGACAAAAACTGTTAATTTTCAACTAAAAGTTCCTAACTCATTTTTAGCAGGATGAAGGATTAAGTGAAACTAATGAGCTATCCATAACTTTACAGCACCATATTTTCCAATACTGTAGACAGTAGGTGAATTATATAAACAATTATATTGAAATATGATACAAAACACAAGGTACACTTACAAAAAAAGTACACTGGAGAGTATATTTCATGGCATTCCCATATGATACAATCACTGTACCATGGCACTTTTTGCAAGGATAAAATGTCCAAAAATATATATGGCATATACTGTATGTACATAACTTTGGAATAGCATATTCTAAACATTAATTAATTAATAAGTACATTCTATAAATATTAAAACAACCCTCCTTAAGTCTTTCTGTAAAATGACTTTAAAATATGCAATGTTTTCTATTATTAATAGTTAGCTTAATAGCTTTTAAGTAGTTTATTTTTGTTCCAATACATCACATTTTGCTAAACGCATGCAAAACCGTATGGTTGTCTATAATGATGCACAAAAGTCTAATTTATTCATGTAATTCAAGTTCATTCGACACATGCATATTAATTCAGGTGCACACAGCGTTCAGTGTTCAGTATTGCAAAGAACCGCAGCGTTCTTAAATGACTGCGCAAGCGTTTAGAAATAAATGACACAACGCAAGACGACACGTCTGTCCGCATATATCGACACGCAACCTCGTTTCTGCAGCTAAATGAGAATAAAATCATGCGTTAAGACATACCAAACACAGATGAACGAGAATCCAGCTTCTCTGTGATACACACGATCCTCCACTCTAGTAAAACACAATAACGGTGAGCCGTCTGATTCGGTTTAAGGGAATCGGTTCGCACGGCGAACTCGTTTTAGCGAGTTGGCTCAAATTCACCGAGTCTGTTCACACTTCACAGAATTGAACAACAGTTTCATGTAATCAAATAATTAGTTCCATAAATATTTTGTTGAGCACGGAATACTCATTTATATGGTGTAACCATACAGTCTTAATTACAGTGAAGTAGTTTGCAAATGCATAGTGAAATGGTTCGAGTGAATCGGTTCAAATGAATGATTCGTTAGCGAATCGAATATCAGTAAAACACAAAGGTATCGAATGAAAACAGCCAGTGTTGTGCTGCGGTTGTATCAGATGGGGGATGGTCAGTAAAGAGACCCACATTACATATTAATGACCTTTACTGAAATAAACACCGTACTAAGATCAACGAATAAATGAAATCTGTGATTTGAATCATTCACATTCCACATTTTCGTGCAAGACTTACAGTTGACTATGGTTCAATTCAACTCCTAATTCAGTCTATTTACAAAAAAGCACAAAAAACATGTACGACTATGGTGGTGGGGATGTTTTAACAAAAAAAGTTGTGGGGCAGTACCATGATCCAGTCATGTTAATACCATGGTACTTTGATATATACATGTATGTACTGTGGTATTTACATGGGTTCATTTAAGGGTTCGTTTTTGCAACCTATTGGTGAAACATTGCTAATGCTTACTGATTTTGGCCTTCAATGTGTGCATACTGCAGTAAAAAAACAAAACAAAAAAAAACAATAATAATAATAAATTAAAAAATAAATGTTTGGTGACATCATAATACTTGATACAATATTCATTAGCTACTTTGCATTTTTTAAAAGTTGGATTTAAACCTGCCACTTTCATAATAATCAGGGTTATTATCATTTAACTAAAACTAAAATCATAAAAAGCCATCACTTGAAAATAAAATATGTAAACTTATTTTACTTCAGCCAGTTGTCAAGGCAACATAAACAATAATAATAATAAATTAAAAAATAAATGTTTGGTGACATCATAATACTTGATACAATATTCATTAGCTACTTTGCATTTTTTAAAAGTTGGATTTAAACCTGCCACTTTCATAATAATCAGGGTTATTATCATTTAACTAAAACTAAAATCATAAAAAGCCATCACTTGAAAATAAAATATGTAAACTTATTTTACTTCAGCCAGTTGTCAAGGCAACATTTCCTCACGTTTGTTCAGTTTAAGTTAAATAAACTAAATAAAACTAAAAGAAATAAATATTTATTAAGTAATTAAACATTTAACTAAAATCAAAACAGAAAATATTTTTAAAAATCTAATTCTAATAAATATATTTAAAAAAAAACTATAATAGTATTTCAATTATACTAAAGTAACACTTTATAGTGCAAATCTGCTCCTAAATATAATATTAAATGAAAGGAATTTGCAAAGTCAGTGCGGCACAGGTGGTCCGTGTACGAAAGCAGATGGAGGTGTTGCAATGTTAACTTCTCAATTTGTTGGCACAGGTGGAACACCAATCAAAGCTCCTGTAAGGTTCATTCCCATAAGTCCACAAGCCTCAGGCACTAAACACATCGCCGCCTCACAACACAGATGGGAAAACAGGAAAACGCTGTTCGCTGCCAAACACAAACTGCCAGAGAAATCAGCTGAGCGCTGAAATATTAACAAACACATTTCTTGTGAACGCATCCGGTGAAGAGGTTTAGTTTGCAATTGAATTGAGCAATAGCTATTGAAATGTTCCCAGATCTCATGCCAAAACTGAAACTTCAAGAAACCTTTTAAAAGAGTTTAAATATAATTGTCTAACACATATAACAGCACATAAAACCAATATATTTGATTTCTCTCATAGGCTTACTTTCAAATGTCAACATTAAAACACCTTGTTTGTCCACAACCAAAGAGCCAGTAACTCTAAAATCAGGTTTAGAAAACATTTAGGAATAGTACCATGAAGTAGTCCATACACACTTACTTTGAGTTCATTGCACAGATCCATGAAATGCGATAAGGTCACATGCCATACATATCCTTCAAAATATGTACACTCAACCTTCATAGTTAAATGCATGCTCAGCATTCAACTCTGTCCAGCCAGAAAAAAAGAGTTTTGGAAAAAAAATTATAATAATTTGATGTCACAACAGGACAGTATTTATATTCAAAACAGCCAATGTCTGAATTGTACTGGTCACTGTTTTCATGCAGTTACAATGAATGAGGACTGAGGACATGCATTTAATTTTTTTTTAACTTTTATTCTCGCTGTAGTATTGTTGACGCTGCAGCCATGTCCTGAAGACGCTGTGTGCTTCGTTGTGAAAGCGAAACTACTTTGTTTGGTCTTCCAAAAGAGGATCATATCTGCTTCGTCATGCCTAGAGCTGATCTGTGCTGGTCGCTGAGGAAATACATCAACTTTCACCGTGGATAAACCGCATAAACACATTTCATTACACCAAATACACCAAATCCTGTTCTTTTTAGCAGCATCATATAACCCCTTCAAGCCAAGCTGTGACAATTTTTTTTAAAACACCTCCACTTCACTAGATGGCGCTGCGCGCTTCGCTGCTGTGGCTGTATAAAGCGCAGCGAAATAATACCGGAAGTAGAGCTGAGGACGTTCTTTCCGGCTCCGGTCTCTCAGCAGGAGTAAAGGTAGGCCGAAATAAGAGCCGAAAATCCGTGCAAAATCTTCATCATCTTACTATTTTAGGTGTTGTCTCAAGCGAATTCTGTTAAGAGAGATTCCTAATAATGAATATATCCTAGTATTGAGAAAATATGCAGACGAGAAATACTACATATAAGGCAGGAAATGTGACCGTCTTGTGCGCTTCGGCGGCTCGCATTAAGTCAATATAGTAACATCAAATAAGAAAATAACATTGAATAAACGATTTATTGTTGCTCAAGAAAGTAAGTCATTTAAGTGCAAAAAACGTCCTTGAAACTGATGTTAATGAATATAAGTTAACGCGTTTAGCATGCTAATGTCTTCATAGCTGAGCTGACAAAAATTACCATGTTTTTTTTTTTACCATGGTACTAACATGACGATTATATTCATGTATCTTAACATGTACCATTAATACCATGGTATCATTACTGTACCGTGGTACTACAGCAGTGCTTGATGATTCTCAACTATGTTATGAAAGATATAACAACGATTTGATATACTACTGTACTTTATGGAATATGTGCGTAAAATGTCCATATAACGTTACATATTCCCATTTTATTCAGTGTATCTATACACTGCATCTAATTTGCATATTAATGTGTTGTTCTTGGGAAAACCATAATGAAGAAAGCAGTGTATTAATTTGAGTAATAACTTAACTCAACATTTTCATAATCTCATATTTCATCCGAACTGATTGCACTGTATTTTATGTGTAATCATTTTATATTTTTAACTTTTAAATTCGTTTTAAATCATTTTAAATTCCTTGTTCTATTGTTGTGAAACATTTTTATGATTATTTTACTTCCTTTTATGTAAAGCACTTTGAATTACCATTGTGTATGAAATGTACTATATAAATAAACTTGCCTTGCCTTTCATAGGAATATTGATCTATAATTTCTTTCCCTGTTGTGCCTGATTAACATGATGTTTGTCCTGGTTTAAATCATTTTAAATTCCTTGTTTTATTGTTGTGAAACATTTTTATGATTATTTTACTTTTATGTAAAGCACTTTGAATTACCATTGTGTATGAAATGTACTATATAAATAAACTTGCCTTGCCTTTCATAGGAATATTGATCTATAATTTCTTTCCCTGTTGTGCCTGATTAACATGATGTTTGTCCTGGTGTCCTCAACAGAAGACATGTATGACAATTATGCCCTGTTTCATAAGTCATATTCTGATTTAAAACCCCATAAGATTTTTCTGAGATGTTAATTTATGACAAACAATTTGAAAATTAGTCAGATTTAAATAATAATTACAAAATATGATCATATTTTCCTAAGAGTACTAAATTGGATCATTCTGTCAATATCAGTCATTTTTAAAGAACAAGGACAAGTGTGTTTATGATCAAACCTCCAAACATGTGATATCTCTCAAAAGCCCTGAATGTGCTCTGAACGAAATTCACTAAAATATAATGTCCTCTACAGAGGACAAAAGTCTATACCTGGGTCCCAGGAGGATAAATATTTAAATGATTGTATTTCTCTTTCTGTAGATGTTGATGCCCAAGAAGAACCGCATTGCTATCTATGAGCTCCTCTTCAAAGAGGGTGTCATGGTGGCCAAAAAAGATGTGCATCTCACGAAACATCCAGAGCTTGCTGACAAAAATGTACCCAACCTTCACGTGATGAAGGCTATGCAGGTGAGTCCTTCTGACCATCATGAACAGCACAAACTTGGACCAGTCAATGACGATGATGTGAATGTATGTTAAAATACTTTTACCTTCACAGTCTCTGAAGTCATGTGGGTACGTCAAAGAGCAGTTTGCTTGGCGCCATTTCTACTGGTACCTGACCAATGAGGGTATCCAGTACCTGCGGGACTTCCTCCACCTGCCCCCAGAGATCGTGCCCGCCACCCTCCGCCGCCAGACCCGCCCAGAGACCGCCAGACCCCGTCCCAAGGGTAAGAGCAAAGTCCCTTTCAAGGGAAGTCTGTTCGCTCGGCAGCCATATTTGCAGCGCCTCCGGGCAGCTATTTTGGGCATCCAAGACCAAGTCCTATCTAAATGCTGAAATCCTGAAATCTCAAAAACTGCCTGCTGAACTCACAATTAAACTACACATTTCAAATGAGCAAAAAAATCTGAAATGAACTGCTCCATGAATGTTGTTCCTCATGCTCAAATAGCGTTAAAAAAAGCATATTTTTCAGGCAAGACCAGCCAATGTGCATGTGCAGTCATAAGCGCGAGTTAGGGCTGGGCAAAAAATCGAATGCGATTTTCATGCGAATTTCGTCAGTAAAGCCGCTTCTGTGATTAGTAGTAAATCTCCAGCACGTGCTTTCAGATGGAGCGGCATTTACTACACAGAGCCGTAGATCGCTGACAAGCTACACAAAATCGCATTCAAAATCGCAGGCTATTCATTGCCGATTTTGTGTAGCTTGTCAGTGAACTACGGCTCTGTGTAGTAAATGCCGCTCCATCTGAAAGCACGTGCTGGAGTGTTTTACTGACGAGATGCGCTTGAAAATCGCATTCGATTTTTTGCACAGCCCTAGCCACGAGTCTTGGGTTTCTATGGGAACCGGAGCTTCTAAAGGCAGCTGCAGTGACACAATGACTTTACCAATCAGCCATTGGCTGTTTCATTCAGAAGGCGGGACTATTCCACCATATTGCGCGTTGCAGTTTTTCCCATTCATAAGTAATAGGAGCGAACCGTCTTTGGTTATCTATAGTCTTTGGTAAGAGGCTCATTGTCCTCTCCTAGAGAGCGTTTCAGAACGGAAAAACTGTCATTCACCTTCATGATTTTCCATGCAACATATTTTGAAGAAAATCCACACAGCTTTTCCATGCAATGATGTTCATAATGAACAAAAAAAACCTAAAAGTAGTTCATATCTCTCATGCTGTAATTTGTAAAATCATTATTGCTAGAAAGCTATGTTATGGCTTCAGAAGAAATTGAATAAAGTGCATTGACCATTTTTTTTTTTTTGGTGCTTGACTGATGAATGGTTGTATATAAATGCAAATTGTCATTCATAATGTGTCACAGTCCCTCCCTTTCAAAGAGCTTGACTAAATGTGGTGTTCTGCAGGTCTTGAGGGAGAGAGACCGGCTCGTCTGGCCCGTGGCGAGGGAGACAGAGATGCTTACAGACGGTCTGCAGCTCCGCGTACGTACACAATACATCCTAACTGTTGACATCAGCTTATTCTTAACCTCTGTGTGGGATGGTGTTAAACTAAAAACTGATCTTACAGCTGGTGCAGACAAGAAGGCTGAAGCTGGTGCAGGTGCAGCCACAGAATTCCAGTTTGTAAGTACTTCTGTTTAAATGCTATTTTAATTCAACAATTACATAAACGCAAGCTTAAATCATCCTACTGGGAAAAGGATATTATGACGCTTACTTTTGCATGCGTTCTCTTTTGTGTTTTCAGAGAGGTGGTTTTGGCCGTGGCCGAGGACAACAGCCACAGTAATTTTCTACATTATCTGTACAATAAAGGTTTAAAAGTACTGCTGTGTCCGACTTGTTCATATATTGGTTTCAGATACTTATGAATGCATTCATTGTGTTATTTGGTGCCTTAAAGGAGTCATTCATCCAAAAATGTGAATTTGCTGAAAAACTTACTGAAGAGTTCAAACTGCTGATAAAAACAAAACAATAATCCTTGCGACTTCAGTCCATCAATTAACATTTTGTGAAGGGAAAAGCTGTGTGATTGTAAGAAACAAATCCATCAAGATGTTTCTATCTTCAAACCTTTGCTTCTGGCTGAAATATGAGTCCACTATCCATAATATTGCTTGCGTCTCGTCTGAATCAGGAGAGAAATCTGCACAGATCAAGCACCGTTTACAAAACAGTCCAAAACAAATGTGTGTGGATTTTGATGTAAGAGACAACAGGACATGGACTTTTTCCCACTGGAGTTCGTGTTATAATGGATTATAAGGCCCTGTCCACACGAATGCAGTTATTTTTAAAACCGCTGCTTTTTCTACACAGTTTGGCCGTTCGTCCACACGCAAACGTTGCACCAGGTCACTAAAACCGAACATTTTTGAAAACGCCTGCCAGGGTGAAGATTTTCAAAAACTCCGGTTGCAGTGTTATCGTGTAGACAGCTAAACCGGAGTTTCTGGCTTGTGACGTCGGAGCCTGTGCTGTTATCTCCGCCTACTGGAAACTTTTTCAGGCTTCAGATTGGCCAACCTGGCTTTACGGTTGATATTATATCGCCACCTGTTGGTTTGGCATGCTCTTGACAGTGCTTCATAGCATGCGTTTTCATGTGGATGGCCGGAGATTTTTTTTAAAACGGAAGGAAAAACTCTGTTTATAAAAATATTTTTTATACGTGTGGACATGGCCCTATTTTGGCCAGAAAAAAAATGGAGAGTTAGAACGTTTTGATGGATTTGTTGCTTACAAACACAAGCTTTTTGCTTCACAAGATGTTAACTGATGGACTGGAGTGGTGTGGATTATTGTGATGTTTTTATCAGCTGTTTGGACTCTCATTCTGACGGCACCCATTCACTGCAGAGCATCCATTGCTGAGCAAGTGATGTAATGCTACATTTCTTCATGTCTGTTGCCATAAAGAAAAACTCATCTACATCTTGGAAGTGTTGAGTACTTTTTCAGCAAATTTTCATTTTTAGACGAACTATTCCTTTTAAAAATATCCCAAAATTTTTGAATTTTCTTATGCACTTTCGGTGTTGTCAATTTTGGTCCATCATCCTGGAAGGATCCTGTAAATCTTAAATGTAAATAGTTTGACAACATTTTAACGTTACACACTAGCATATATAGTTTGCCTCAAAAGCCATGAAGTACAAACACAATGCTACATAAATCAGAATATTTGGCATGCTAAAAAAGTATTACAATTTTGACTCTTATGGGACAAAGTCACTGAAACTTTGAGATGAAATACTGGTGTTTATTAGTTGGCACATTTATATTACATTCTCATACTGGTTGATTTCACAATCCCAAAATGAAAAAGCAAAATAATCCAGTGAAGGGTGTAGCTGTGAAACTGAAGTCTCAGCTTTTGTTTCAGAGCGTTGGGAGATCTCAGTCACAATTCCAGCATCCCATTTAAACCAATTACATCACGTTTACCAGGCTGAACTCTCATTTACGTTACAAAAGTTTACATTCCGAGTCACAAGCAGGGCAAGTTTAAGGTGCTTTCCATGAGATGTTCTTTAAGGATATGGGTATTTCACATGGTCTGTGATATACTTCAAATGCAGCGGTTTAGATTTCACATCCTTGTTTTGTAGGACATTGAAACGACTGTGCTCAGAGAAGACCATTCACAGCAATGATCGGCTACAGACGCGCAGCCACTTCCACTTACTACACGCGTCAAACAGTTATATGCTGCTGTGCTACTGAAAATGAGGGGTACATTAGGATGGCCATCACATATTTCAATCAAGAAAACAGTCCAGATTAGGGATTACATGCTACACTAAAAGTGAAAGAGAAAGACTTGCAATCAGCTGCAAATTCGATGACATTAGTGTTGATAGATATTAATCAAAAGCATGTAAACATGAATCACTGATAAAAGTATGTTCATTCACTTTTTAGATCTTGGGTTCATCATTACTCACTTTGCAGTTAGAAAAGAAATCTTGAATTACAAATGTACTTTATAATGCACTTTAAACTCCCAGAGGAGCAAAACGATGCGGTTCAGTCTCGCGGAAATAAATCACCCAACCTAACGTGTACCATATATCTATACATCATAACAAGCACTCGATTTGATCTGTACAAGAGCAATTAAAAGACACCAAAACATCTCGTGGCTCAAGATTCACAGTATTGCGCCAACTGCTGCTTTCCAAGCGCTTTACAGAGCGTGCAGTTCGGCTTCCAAGACGCATTTGACATTTCAAAGACAAGACAAGACGTTTAAATGTTTTCTAGATGAAGATATGGTCATTTCTAAAAAGGGTGAGAGGTTAAAACAACCAAAAACCTCATCAGCTGGACTTGAAGTCCAAGAAAACAGAAGGCCAGAAAACATCTTCAGCAACTGATGTCAGAAGAATATTAATGGCCAAATCTACTAAGGGAAGATAATAAAAAAATTTCAGGTCCATCAAAAGTGCCCTCAGAAATGTTGTGAAAACTGTCCTAGTGCAGACTATAGAGCTAATTGTGCGCAAAAAAAAAAAATTACTATATAACCATCTCCATTGAAATAGCTCTTTATGTGTCGTTTGAGAGTCGTTACGGTATTAACGAAATGCGAAATGTAAACATCATCTAACGGCTAAAATGAACATGAAACCCATTTTACTTCCTTAAAGGGATAGTTCCATAAAAAAAGAAAATTGTCATTATTTACTCACAAAATACATAAAAATAGAATGGGAAAAAATACTATTGAAGTCAATGGCTACCGTCAACTGTTTGGTTACCAACATTCTTCAAAATATCTTCTGTGCTCAACAGAAGAAATAAACTCATACAGGTAAATAAAGAGTAAATAATGACAGAATTTTCATTTTTGGGTGAAAAAGAAAAGTGGTTTAATTTTATCCAAGATCAACTGCTCATTATTGATGGCATTTTTTCCCCCCTGAAACAATATGAACTTAAATCAATCATGTCCAATATTACATTAAACACATTAAGAAAGTAAAAAGCATCCATTTTTGAAACTGCCAGATAACATTATAATAGTTCATTGTTTTTTGTTTTTTGCTTTGAAAATCGAAGTGAATCTTCTAGTTTAGAGAGAGGATTTCCAAGCTACTTCTTGATTTAACTGTTCACTCTTATCTTCCATGGCACTTCTTAAATTCAACATGGTATGTGCAACCCATTTTACTTCTTTAAAATGTATAACGTATTGTGAGGAAGAAACGAAACGAGACTTCCATCCATCTGGAAGTGACTGCATCATGAAAAGTGAGTGTTTCACACCATCATGGGATTGCAGTTGCAAAATATGGTGCACTAATGAAAATACGTTAAAAAGTACATTTGTTTTCATGTTGATTTTAAAAAAGTGCTACAGAAAACCATTCCAGCACAACAACAACCTGCCAAACCATACCACCACTATATCACAGTCTGCTTAAAGGGGAATTGTTTCGTTTCTACATCACTAGCGGCACTAAACGGAATTGCAAAAATAATGTCAGAACAATTTATCTGCAATGAATTGGTGCTGCTAGTGGCACAAAATTACACACAAGATTCATTGTAATGTTTGCAATACTAAATTCAAAGTCCTTCAAACATCAGCGGGTTGGGAAAAAAGTGTGCGCTTGTAGAACTGCGCTCTAATCGAATCAGGTAATAGTATAAATTAAATAAGTTTTTGCAGGCCCATAAGTTATTTACAAGATGGCAAGACCAAAACAAAATGGGCAAGTTAAGAGCAACAATTTAACACGAAGTACAGGTTAAACATTCATCGCATCACGCAAACTCATAAGCCAAATAAATACCAGTGTTCATGCAAAACTATTAATTTCTTACAGTTCCACCATTCAGAAGACTAAACGTTTTCTCACAAGCGCCGAAAGAGAACTAATGAAAAACTCGTTCACACTTACGCACGCAGAGGAAATCTAATGTGTAAAAATACTGAAAGCCACATGCTGACGCACCATGTGTAGATTTTTACATCACAACAGTAAAGAGTAGTTCTTGCATTCGTTTAATCTCACACTTGGGCCGCTAAAAGGACGTGGGTCGCGGGTTTCATGCAACAGTCCGCATGAAAGGAGGATTAAACAGGAAAAAGCAAAAGTGTTACATTTACAAAACATCATTTCGAATATTCAGCCAACACTTGATGTCTGCGCCACCTTCTTTGTGCTTAAAAAGCCTTGGCAAACCGTTGTTTTTGTGTCTGTTTTTAAAGAAAAAGAATCAAAAGAAGAATAGAATTATGAAAGTAAGAGCAAGAGTGGTGGAAGCATCCAGAGTGTCTGTGTTTTGCATTAGTTATCTGATATCAGAGACGGAGCTCTGATTAATGCTGTAGGTGGGCGACAGGTCTCCTCCGCCTATCGTGGCCACCAGGGGCGTCCCGTTACTGTTCAGACAGCCTTCCTGCAGGGCCTCGAAGTACGTGGCCTGTACTGGTTTGTGACACTGCAACACTTCTATGGCATCTTCGATTTTGAACCATTCCCTTTTTCTCCCTGTCAAAACAAAAAAGATAAGCAGGTGTATACTGGCCAACAGAAGACAACTGTATGTTCGCCAATCACAAACTTATGTTTCTGACCTTTTAAGGTTTTACACACTTGTAAATCCCAGAGTGGCTCTGACAAGAATATTCTGATATTGATTAGAATTTGGTCATATTTTGATGAGATAAATCATGATAATGTGACATTGATAAAGTGTTCATCTGAAATATGGGTCATGTATGCACTTTATTTAGTATATACACTGTAAAGAAATATTATTTCATACTGTTTAGAAAATTCGGGGTTAGTATGTTTTGTTTTTGAAAGAAATTAATACTTTTATTCACAAAGGACACATTAAATTAATCAAAAGTGACAGTAAAGACATTTAGAATGTTAGAAATGTCAAATATTTCAAATAAATGCTGTTCTTTTGTCAAAGAATCCTGACAAATGTAATTTATCACAGTTTCTACAAAAATATGAAGCAGCAGAACTGTTTTCAACCTTGATAATAATCAAAAATGTTTCTTGAGCAGCAGATCCAACATATGTGACCCTGGACCACAAAACCAGTCTTAAGTGTCAATTTTTCGAAATTGAGATTTATACATCATCTGAAAGCTGAATAGATAAGCTTTCCATTGATGTATCGTTTATTAGGATAGGACAATATTTGGCCGAGATACCACTATTTCAATATCTGGAATCTGAGGGTGCAAAAAAAAAATGAAAATACTGAGATCATCTTTAAAGTTGTCCAAATGAAGTTCTTAGCAATACATATTACTAATCAAAAATTAAGTTTTAATATATTTACTGTACGAAATTTACAAAATATATTTATGGAACATGATCTTTACTTAGTATCCTAATTATTTTTGGCATAAAAGAAAAATCAATAATTGTGACCCATACAATGTATTGTTGGCTAGTATTTCACAATATTACTAGATTTTTAGTGGTAAATATAAACATTAAAAAAACAAACTTATGAATGGTAGTGTATTATTCTAAAATACAAACCAATGTTGACTGAATCCTCCCAATCGTCCAGAACTTCGGTCACGATGAGAACATAGACGTACGTTCTGTGTTTCCGATCTCGATTCTGTGTATAAAACAAAATGTTATTTAAAATAGTTAAGACAAGCAGCACAACACTTTAAATGCATAAGCTGAAATGCTTTTATAGAAAACCATTTCTTACCTCAAATATTCCTACTAGTCTTCCTAAAGTGCCCTTAACACCAGCCTATAAAACAATGAATAGATGAAACTGTTTTTTATTTTCATTATTTCATGATCAGAGATGGTCATTATTATGTGATCAGGTCCTTCAGTTTGTTGTCGTCAATACAGAACCATTGACTGATGCAATTTGTGTGTGTGAATTTGACAGCTATTTACAGGGGTCCAGAAAAGATGGATTTGTTTTGATCTACTGGTGCAAACGAGCAGGACAGCACATCAACAGGAACATGAAGGTGTTCCAAAGAACATCATGAGCTTCAAAAACATCTGACCAAGAGTCACATGATCAATAACACTCATTTACTTACATTTGATTAGTCACATAGAAATGCAGAATATTCCTTAATATTTTAACACTGTAACATGACATTTAGATTTCAAAATCTAAAAACTTTTCGATATGCTCTCAGACTTCAGGACAGTCTCACATATGCGGTCCCGTCAAACACTGATGGCATTGTGTCATGGTACGTTTATAGTGTACGGCCGCTCTTGGCTACTGTCTGGCAGTGGAGGTGTGAAGAGCAGCTCTTAATCTGAGTGTAATGCCCTTTAAAACTGTAAGGCGATCGTCCCGGCAGAACGAGCGACATGTTTGCTGTCTGTCAGATGGCCAGCGAAAGTAAGAGCGTATGGAGGATCTCAGCTGATGGAACATTATCACTTCTCTTTATGAGAAACCCCATAGGTTAAGTGTCAGCAGAGAGAAAACCTAGAGTTTCCATGTTTGCACAACGGATCGAGTCAAAAATCTATGCCAAAACATCAGTTATTGTTAGGAGGGAGAGACTAACACATTAGCTGATTAATCGGGTGATATTTGGCAATATTAAAATGATCAGGTCCATTGGTCGTGTTCTACAGCCAGAATTGACTGATTTTGAATCTAAGTTAATGTTGTACAAAAATCAGTGTGCATTTAAATTGGAAATTGTGTGTATATTTTATCCACATTATTAGCCATCAAAATATCTACTGAAAATCATGATAAATTTATGAGATCTCCTACAAATGGCGTAAGAGTCTTTGTAATGGACAGCTGATCGTGATAAATAATAAACATGATGATGATGATAATCTATGTCATGCATAATCCTAGAGATGAAAGCCAAACCTCTTCACAGACTTCTCGGGCAGCAGCGACGCTGGGCTCTTCCTCGGGCTCCATTCCTCCTCCGGGTACGATCCATTTGTCTGGGTATCTGCTGCTGCTTACCAATAACACCTGTGTGGACACATATTCCAGGTCTTCAGTCTGGTGGACTGGCTTAAAGTCAGTGATAGGACAATATATAGGTCTGGACAATTAATAACGGGCCACTGTGAAATAATCGCCATTGGCCACTGCTCTTCAACAGAAGTGATGCGTACCCTTGTGTCAGTTCAAAATCTATCAAATCAAAGTCACTATTTGCTAGAAAAGTAGTAATTTCAGCATTTTTGTGAAGATCTGGGGCCTCGTTTTTAAAGATCTGTGCAGAACGATCTTAAATGTGAACTGTTTTTGAAATGTTACCATGAATAATTTATAAAAATGTATATATCTGAAAAAAGTTTCCCGAATGCATCCCTATTAATAAACCCCTCATTTAAGCAATTTAATTAATTTCGGTGATGTAATAATCACAAAGCCGTTAAAGTATAACTCATTTTTCACATATAGTAATATTAATGTATAAATTAGTTTTACAATCAATTATTTTAATTACTACTAGTATATAAACGCAAAAAGTTTGTATGCATGCTTTTTAGTTGGCATATGCATGAAAACATTTTCACGTGTTTCTGACTTTATGAATTAAATTATAATGAATAGTAATACATTCATTCATTACTTTTGACGTAGGATGAAATCAATGGCATTTAGGATCAAATGTGTTTTATAAATGAGGCCCTTTTTCTGGAATAAATTGTATAATATAAATGTTGGCATTATTTTGGTTACTACTGAAAACTCCATTTTACTTATGCTTTCAAACGATGTAATAAAGTGCTCTCATTTACTTCTTAGATGCACCATACCATATGTTTTTCCACATTGAAGACACTTTACCATGGTATATTTCTAAGTACTATAGTAGGCCTATTACCGGATACCATCACTGTACCATGGTACTGCCACAGTACTTTTTTGTAAATTATGGTATCCAATTATCTCCAAAGAACACCATGGTACTTATTGTTAGTGGTGCTCAAAAATAAAAAAGCATTTCAGACATGTACAATGGTAGTACAGTACTATGGTATTCTTGTAAGTACCAAATGTTTATCCATATTCAAGAAACACATGAATTTCAGTACCATGGTATATTTCAAAGCATTATAGTATTACCTTATACCATCATTGTACCATGGTATGGTCTTCCAGATATCTTCAAAAAAAATACCATGGTACTTCTTGTTAGTGGTGCTCAAATTAAAACAATACCATGGTATTTTGGACACAATGCTGGTAGTCTCAATTTACCACAGTATTACCATCGAATGTACCATGATACACCACAGTAAGTTACTTTATTGCATTTGAAGGAATCTCTCATTTGAAATTTAGCACATATGCTCACATCAGATGGATTTCACTAAATCAATCAAGCTGTTAACGAGTCGCGCCGTCATTGATTAGCGCTTGTCGCGTCGTTTAACGCTAGGCCGACTCCGCTAACTAGTCCCGGGCTAACCCCTAATAGCACGCCGCTAACGCGCTACCAAAGGCTTTGAGATCCACCAGCTGACGCGTTGAGAGACGCACGCATCGAGCGTTCTCCCGGCGGCGCGACTCACCTCCTGCTCGGTCTCGTTCCTGAAGCACAGGCAGGCGGCCCGCTTCTTGTACCCGTCTCCATCATAGGTACGCGTTTGGTTCGACTTGAGCTTCATCATCTCGGGCTGGGCGTCGCGACTGAGATCGGAACGTGAACCTGAGAGTTCCAAGAGAGGCAAAGTCCGCGAATGGAAATAAGCCCCGCGTCAATCACTGGAAATAAGCTCTTCTACGCTTCATTTTTCCAATGCCGAGCGTATCTCGGAGTCAGACGCCATTATCGAAACCGCTACGGGATGTGCGCATTCAGCGCAGCCTGCACAGCGCATACGGACAAAAAGAACGTTGTTGATGTTAGAGAATACGGCCTGCGGATATGAAATTCCGCATAACAATCCGTTCATTGTATAATAATAGTTATAATCAATAATAATTTGTTTTATTAACTGTTATTAATTACATTAACAATAATTGTTATTATTAAATTGATCTAATCAGTATTGAATAAAAAATACCGTATTTTACAGAACATACAATATTCATTTTTATTAAGTTATTGTAATTTTAAACAGTTATATTAACACTAATTGTTATACTATTATTAATCAAATCAATATTTAATTAAAATATACAGTACTGTAATTTGTCTTGGAGTTTGTGAAGTAATACTATAAATACTAACATGTAACATACAATTAAAATTATTTTTAAAAATCCCTATAACCAACTAATATTCAAATAAAACAACACTAACAATGACAAATAGCTATAAAATATCGATTCATAGAATACTCAAAATTATCAAATAAATATATCATTACCTCACTTTATTTAGTATTTAAATTGAAGTTGAAATAAAACTTCATAAACAATTAAAAAAGTAAACAATAAAAATCTCCTTATAAGGATTTATGTTTATAATATTTTTAATTGTTTAAACTCTCTCAAAATATATATATATATTTTACCTTTGCAGGTTATTTAGTATTTAAATTAAAGTAGTAACATGTTTCTTTAAATTATTATGCCAACCTATAACATTTAATATATTAATAAAATAAAATATTAAAATATAACAGTAATAATTAGTATTGTAAAATATGTAAATGCACAAACAATTTGAAAAAGTATTTTTATTAAGATCAACACACTCTAAATACAAATAAATTTTATAAATCTAATACACATTTTATAACTCTAATATTTTATTAATAAAATGTCACACACCATATGCCTATGTAGGCTATTTACTGCTACACGGACAATCGCTGCAGAATAAAGGATATACTGCTGAAGGGACTGACATTATCTTGGGCTTTTGCTGTCTGTTCATGACACCGTAATACCTGAGGTGAATATTTCAGAAGTTATGAGGACTTGAATGCATAAAATACAGTCCAGTATTGTTTGAAAGAGCATTAACATGGGCTATAATTTAGATTGCACTTTTGCTCAATATATGCATCTGATAACTCAAGATTTCAAGGGAGTGTATAATTTTTTTTTTTTAGGGACCCTGAAAAAAACAAAACAAATCTGAATCCTTGAGAAGCATATCTTATTGTCACTGTTGTGATTCGTCATGTACACAGCTAGATGATTCAAATAAATCATTTAGAAATAAATATTCCAAAAGCACTTGGGTGTGGAGAACCTTGAGCCGATACCTGTAATGCAAACAGTCCTTTAAGGAAATGCTGTAAGAAGGTGGTTTGTGTATGTTATATTATTGATAATATTAATGCATTTCAATGTTTTGGTTTTAAGGATTTTTTTAAATTTACTTTTTGGTACCTTGAGTCACCACTTGATGGCGTCCTGAAGCAAAACCACCTGAGAAGCACTTCTAGCAAAGCTTATATTAGGGAAATATTTAAATTGATGAATTATTTCTTTCTTCACCATTAGTTTTATCCTTACATCTCTTTTTAACCATTTAAGAATCACAAAGTGCTGTGCCAAATTCATTCCCCATTAGGAATTAGTACAACACAATACACCAGCAAAGACGTCTGTTTTCTGCGAATCAGTTTCAAAGTGCAATTTGTACCCGCAAGGTTGGTGTCAATGATGGCTTCAAAATTTAACAATGCTTCCATAAATTTCTATAGTGACAATTACAAACAAACACAGACATATACATCCAAATACAAACCTTTGCTATTATCATAAATGCTGATTCCTGGGAATTCTAGTGGAAAACATCACATTATAAGCTGCTGTTAAAGGAATAGTTCATTCAAAAGTGAAAATATGCTGAAAATGTACTCTTCCTCGGGCCATCCACGATGTAGATGAGTTTGTTTCTTCGTCAGAACAGATTTGGAGAAATTAAGTAATTCATCACTTGCTTACTTGCAGTGAATGGGTGCCGTCAGAATGAGAGTCCAAACAGCTGATAAAAACAACACAATAATCCACAAGTAATACACACCAATCCAGTCCATCAATTAACATCTCAAGAAGTAAAAAGATGGATGTTCGTTAAAAAAAAAAAATCCATCAAGGCGTTTTAAATTCAAACAGTCACTTTTGGCCAAAAAAATCCATAATAATGCTTCCTCCAGTGAAAAACGTCCATCCCCCATTGCCATTCTCATCAAAATCCACCAACATATTTGTTTAGATCTGTTTTAGACTGTTTTTGCTTGTAAACGGTGCTTGATCTGTGCATATTTCTCTCCTGATTCAGATGAGATGACTTTTTCAGTGGAGCAAGTTTGAAAAAAAGTTTGCATTTAAAAAACGTCTTAAGGATGGATTTGTTTCTTACAAACATACATCTTTTCTCTTCACAAGACATTAACTGATGCACTGGAGTGGTGTGGATTGCTTGTGGATTATTGTGATGTTTTTATCAGCTGTTTGGACTCTCATTCTGACGGCACCCATTCACTGCAGAGGATCCACTGGTGAGCAATTGATGTGATGCTACATTTCTCCAAATCTGTTCTGATGAAGAAACAAACCCATCTACATCTTGAATGGCCTGAGTGTGAGTAAACTTCCAGCAAAGTTTCATTTTTGGGTGAACTATTCCTTTAAACTAAATCGTATGTGCTCCCTCAACATCTGGCCTGGGTAACTTATATTTGATTACAAAATATAAGAACCTGCCTTGAAACAAATATTCACTAATGGCTGCACAGTATTATACACTAACAAAAAACCTATAGTAAACTGTTATTCTGTAAACTGTAAACAGCTATATTCAAAATGAATGCATTCTATGAGAACTATTAAGCCCATGATGTTACACACTAAATTATAGCTTGATCTAAATCTAGTCTACAATATGGACACAAAAATTACTAAACAGAACTACAAACAAAGCGTAAGTAGAAAAGCACCTCAGTCCAATAGATATATAATAAAGGTAACAGGAAACACATGACATTTGTATGCAGTGTGATTCTGGTGTCTACAGTATATTTTATCTAATGACATAAAACTCATGTATTATGCAGAATATTACATCTATTACTGTCCTTTTGTGGTTGTAGAAAGACGTGAATGACATTCCATGTTATTCACAGGTTGGAGAGCAGACGGTTGGTTTGTTTGTTTGTTTGGGTATGAGGTAGTGCTCCGGTTAGATTGTTACTGCTCCTCTTCATCATCTTCCTCAGCATCCTCAGATGAGTCCTGAGGTTTTTCCTTTTCCTATTTGGAACGAAATCAAACATTTGGGGATGAAATGCATGGAAGCAAAGCTTCTCTCTTGCATGCTATATTCGACATTTACAATGCCATTTTAAATAGGTTTAGCAAGATAGTTTGACCTTTAAATTTGCACGTCAATTCTGTGCAACTTGAAATGAAATATAAAATTTAAAGAGACAGTTCACCAAAAAATACACTACTGGTCATCAGCAAATTGGAATGATTTTTGAAGGAATGTTGAAGGACTGGAGTAATAATACTGAAAATGCAGCTTTGCATCACAGGAGTAAATTACATTTTAATACATATTAGAAATCTATTGTTTTGAGTTGTAATAATATTTCACAATGTTACTGCTTTTACTGTATTTGTGATCAAATAAATGCAGCCTTGGTGAACAGAAGAGACTTTTTCAAAAACACTTATTTATTTTATTTTAAACACTTAATTATTTAAAAATTTTGACCAGCAGTGTACAATTACTGAACATTTACTCTCATGCCGTTATGATTTTCTTTCTTCCATGGATTTTATGCACAAAACTTGATGCTGCAAAAATGCATGTTAAATTCATTTCAAACAGGACCCTGTACTTTTAATGCATTGGCCAAGCATTCACATCTGCATATTTGCATAAAGTATAGATTTTTGGCCATAGTCAATATATGCTGCAAAAACAATAATATAATATAATATAATAGCTTCACAATAAATAAATAAATAAATAAATAAACAAAAAGAATAGATGAAATAACTTTTAAAATAAGCAGTGTTCCACAGAACACAAATCTTGTTTTTGCACAAACTATTATTTTAATATGTACCTCTTTCTTCGGCTTTCCCTTCGGTTTGCTGCCAGAAGCCGACGATTTCTATGGCACAGAAAACGAAATTAACAAACAATTATTCAAGTGTTAAAAAATCAGTCACTTAGTTTTATGCAATAGTCCCTCCCATGCTAAACTATTGGATAAATCCAAGGGCGTTTCTATTTTTTCAAAGCATTTTCACAGGCCAGTGTGGCAATGAATGGCAAGAGCACCAGTAGAGGGAGCCTGTTTCTGCACATGACAGCAGATGGAGGGGGCATTGAGTTCATTGAGGACTCTTGAGGCGGGCACTGACAGTGCATTGCTCAGGGCTAAGTGGCTAACAGCGGGTCACCTGCATTTGGTCGGCGGATGAGCTGTCAATGAAAAACCTGCATACACTATTCATAATTAATAATGCATATGTCTCTGTGTGTTTGCAAACCGTTGCAACACAACAAGTGTTGTACTACTCGGCAATAGTGAGAAAAATAGTGTCTATATTTAAATCTATGCAAACGGCTATGCCATAATCACACAAAGAGACTAATTATTCATAGTGTGAGTTAATTAAAAAAAGAAGGCTTACTTTCTTGGATGAGCCTTTGTTTTTGCTGCCTTTTGGCCGACCTCTTGGTCTTTTCGCAGCTGGCAACCCACTCAATTCCTGGAAGAAAACATGTTTATTAAGAAGTTGTCTTAATACAACATTGTAATGTTACCAAAACTGGGGTTTTAGGGTATTTATATAAAAATACCATCTATACTGTAATTGCGTCATTGAAAAAAATAAAAAGCCCCATGCATTATTATTTTCTTTTCGCTCAGAAAGTAAACTGGTTTACTTGATCACTATAATAATTGATCACTAATAACACAGTATTATTTTATACCTTTGGGTGTTTCCTTGGTCTTCCTTGTCCCCTTTTCTCCACTCCATCCTTGTCTTTAAGGGAGACTGTTTGTTTCTCTGAATCGCTCATGTTTCTTGGCTGTTTAAATAGAAATTAAATTAATTAAACAGCTGATTTTATATCCAAAGAGATGCAATTTGAATTCATTGCCTAACTGATTACCTACATTTACATTTAGACATTTAGCAGACGCTTTTATCCAAAGCGACAATATGACTTAAATAGAGGTTTATTAGTTGCATTTGCTGATTATGTCCATGACAATTACTTAAGTCAAGTCTAGAAATGCATGAATGCAATGATTGATAAAGTTTAAAAGGAAGATATACTGTGATCATTTTATGCACACAGCATTGAGGGTCCCTGGGACATTAAAAAATGCACAGTCAGTCTCATAAAGTTTAATAACTGCATTCATGTCTGTAACCCTTCTGGTTACTTTGGTAAATAACTGGTGTTGATGCACAGGCGAGGCGCTCAGTAGGTTATGCAACGATAAATCTGTATGGAAGCCATATAGTGCGCGCTGCACTTTGAGACGGACGTGCAAATGAGCGTTACAGCCCTCGTGCAACCATTTAAAACAGAACGAAACCTTCACTTACATGCACTTACAGTAAAATAATGGTGTGATGCGCGCTGTTCTGTTCGGTGGCCCCACCTCCCGCACGATCTCTGCTGATTGAATTAGAGCGCAACCGACCGTCTACCAATAAACCACGGTCTAATTCCGAGCTAAACAGACGTCTGCGTGTGGAAAAGAGCGGAATTAACTCTGTCGCTTCCGATCGTATCGCGGGAGACGCGGAATAGATGCGATTAAAGCGAGTTCAGGAATAGCCGCCTGTCAGTGGAATAAAAGGCCAATGGAAAAGCAGGATGAGCCGCAGGTTGATGGGAAGAGAGGCGGATCTCACGAGCCATATGCTGCATATGATGGCTGTGACAAGTTACTGGCGCCAAGTACAAAATCAACTTCAAGAAAAAAAGGAGAGAAAATAAATAAAATACATAAATAAATCTTCAAGCTTCTTTAAATAATATAATAAAATATAATATGCTATACAAATAGCTTCATACTAAAAGAAATAATATATATAATATATAAATAATAGGCCTATATAAATAAATAATTAAATTAACTAGATGATAGATAGATAGATAGATAAACTATATAAACAAAAAAATAATAATGAAATAACTTTTACATTTAATATAAATAAAAAACTAAATTAGTCGTCAAGCTTCTTTAAAAATATAATATAATATAATTAATATACAAATGGCTTCACAATAAATAAATAATGAAATAAAATACATATGCCTAGATGACAGACAGACAGAGAGACAGACAGATAGATGACAGACAGACAGACAGATAGATAGATAGATAGATAGATAGAACGTCTTCCATGCAAATTAGGCTACTTGTACCAACCAAGTATATTCAAAAAGAATAAAAGTATAAAAATGAATAATAACCAATAACTTTTACATTTAATATAAATAAAAAACTACATTAGTCGTCAAGCTTCTTTAATAATATAATATAATATAATATAATATAATATAATATAATATATACTTGTAATATTATTACATTTTATAAAAGAAAAAAAAAGAAAAAGAAAGAAAGAAATCATACGTGACTGCAGCAAGGGGCTCTAGTTTGTGGGTTGGTTTCCGTGACTGGGCGCGTAAATGTGACGTTGTGAAACTACGTCATAGCGCTTGAAGAAAGCAGACTAGAAGAACCAAAACAATGAGATTTACATGATCTGTATGTATGCGTTTCACATGATCTTTTAATTGAAGAAATCATACGTGACTGCAGCAAGGGGCTCTAGTTTGTCGGTTGGTTTCCGTGACTGGGCGCGTAAATGTGACGTTGTGAAACTACGTCATAACGCTTGAAGAAAGCAGACTAGAAGAACCAAAACAATGAGATTTACATGATCTGTATGTATGCGTTTCACATGATCTTTTATTTGAATGTATTCTGGAATGAAACCGAACCGAACTGATGAACTGAAACGCGTGATAGTCGTGTTTTGTTGTGTGTTGAATGGCTGTGAATGGCTTATGTCTTGTTTACATTGCAAACAATTCAATAACATTCAGCCTTATTAGTGCGAGTCAGTAACATTTTGAGAAAAAAATACGTGCATTCGTACTGCAAATGTATTGGATTTCAAAGACTTGTAAAATAGTGGTTAGTTGTGAGAATACGGGTTGTTAAAGTGACGCTCTTCAGGCATAATCAGCTAGCCTGCTAACTAACTGGGATTACAGTTTTAACCAGCGGATCTGTGTGTTTAGAGACTGCTGAGAATGCTGGTGTTTTTACTAAAATGGTCAAATATACACAAAATATGTGTACGTATGATTGTGTAAAATACTTGATTAATGACTAATTAATATTCAGATAGATTTGATAGATAGATAGCTTTGCCTTCTTTACATTGGTGTAGTGATCAATATACAGTAATTCTCAGATCTTTATTTTTGTCACATAATCATTGGACCATTTTAAGCAGACCTGTCACAAATAACCTTTCTGTTTGCTTTTAAATTATGCAGATTCGTTTTTTTTAATAATTATTATTGATTTGTTTATTTATTTATTTTAGCCCCAAAAAGAAAACTACACATTTCAGGTGGTATGTTGCATTTCCTATAAAAGTTACCATCCACCAAAGCCAGTTTTTACTGGCATCTAGTGCTTGGTGAGCGTTCATTTTGGACCTTGCCTCCAGGTATTACAGACTATAAAAAGACCTGACCACAGTTTCTTGCTCAGAGTTCAGAGAGCTAGTTCAGCCACAGCAGTGCTTTGAAGCCACACATGCCCAGTTGCATTAACATACTGTATGTTGCCTGAGAAGTCTGTAATATGCTCTCAAATAACATTGTCATTTTTCAGGACTGAACCGACGTGATCTGCTGGCCGCTCCGCCTCTACAGTAATGCGTTGTCAATAAAAATGGGAGGCAGCGGATCCAAAACCAAAGGAGTCTGGCCTTTTAGCAGCTCAGGAGCTGGAGGAGATGCTCCCGTTGAGGTCAACGAACAGTGTTTAGCACGTCTACGAGGCTCCAAGAACACAACACCATTTGTCTTTACAAGGAGAAGGTAAACATAAAAAACAAAAAAAACTGTGATCTTGCAGGCTTTTGACCTGGATGATCTGAAAGCTATTTAGTTTAGTCAGTTCTTGGTGGTTTGGGCCATGTGAAGTCATTCTCATGTCACATTTCACCTCAAAACCATGAAAAGGTAATAAGAAACTATATTTTGTTTCTGGAAAGACACATTCTTTGCTTAATTCTTAATAATGTAACTCAAATCTAACTGTCACCATTCATCAAACAACAAAACAGTTATTTTTCAGTAGTTTGCAGGAAAGTGTGCTCAATTTTAATTATGCCAGAATCATAAATCAATAAATCAATATTTAATTTAATGATAATAAATTAAATAAAATAATAAATAAAGACTTCACATTTTAAATTCTTAATAAGTTCTTGTTTTTTGGGTGAAATGAGACCTGCATTCATCCAGCTGCTGTTTGTTTGTTGCAGTTCCTTGTATTTCGATGAAGATGGAGATCTGGCTCATGAATTTTATGAGGAGACTGTGGTGACCAAGAACGGCAGAAAGAAAGCTAAACTGAAGAGAATCCAGAAAAACCTTATACCTCAGGTGAGAGATACTGATCCAGTCAGTTACAGAGAAATATTTAGTGTAAATCAACAGGATCAGCTCAAGACATCATGTGAAATGTAAACAGAATAATTACAAATTATGATGATCAAACTCTAAAATTAATCTTAAAGACAATGTTAGATTGGATTTATTCAAGGGTTTGTCCTTTTTTAATTTACATCACAGCCTGGAAAACCTATAATTTGCTACTTGATTTTTTTTAGTAGCATATGAAATGTATAATTTATTATGAAATATTTTGGTCAGTTTTCTATAATAGAAAGATACCAAATTTTTTAAAATGTGTATCTGCTAAAAAAAACAAAGCCTAAAAAACTATTGACTACAAGCTTATTTATTATTTTTTTCTTTGTTTATTGGTCTCTTATTTAAACATTTATTTATTTAAGGTTAAACATTTATTTATTTAAGGTTAAACATTTATTTATTTAATGTTCATTCATTCATTGTCTCTTATCTAAACATTTAATTTACCTTCATTCATTAATGGTTAAACATTTATTTATTTATTTTTCTATTTATTTATTTAATTGTTTGTTTGATGTTTGATCCTGGTCTCCTTTCTCAACACATCTTTTTTGTTTGTTTGTTCATGGTGTCTTATGTAAACATTTCACTTACCTTAAATCACATAATTTAGTTTTATAGCTCGGTTTTTTATATAAAAATTTTTTACAGTATTTTTTAAATTTCATTTCTACAGGGAGTCATTCAGTTGGATCACCCACGAATCCACGCTGACTTCCCTGTCATCCTGTGTGAAATATAAGCACACAGACTCTGTGGGAAGTGTCATGACTCTAGGAGCGTCACAATCACTCAAGACTTCCTTCCACCTTCGGTGTTCTTCTGAAAGGATGCTGTGGCTCTCTGTTACGACAGCGAGGGCATTCTGCCCTTCACATGGCTTTGACCAAAAACATGAATCATATTTTCTGATTTGTGTATAGACAGCAGACATACGATGTCTTGTCTTCTGTGATGTACAGTAAGGAATGCATGTGCAGTGAGAGCGTGTAAGCATGGAGCCTAAAGCAATGCAGGGATTGTACATAAATCACTCGTGTGTTTAATGTCATATATTCTAATATTCTGTTATATCAAAGTCTGACTCTGTTTTTCGGGTTGCAACCCACATCTGCACTTTTTTCTCATTTATTGTACAGTAAATTATGAATTGATATACTTGAATAAAAGGGTTTAGCAGATTACATTGTAGTAATTATGTAACTCAATGTAAATGTTTATAATAACATGAAATTAGTCACAGTCCATAAAGTGAAACAAAATATTCAGTGAGAAAAGACAGTGCTAAAAGGAAATTGGAGACTGAGGATGTTTATTAAATGATTTACAATTTGTCGGCACCATATCAGTTATTAGTCGATATTAGAATAATTGAATACAGCTGTATAAGCTGATTTTGGATATTTAATTGTGGATATTTAACACTGTTAAATATAATCTTTAGCAAATTTCAAAATAAATATCTATTTTTCAAACAGTACATTATAATGTTGTGACCATTGGTATTTTAGTATCATTACAGTTTTTGATCATATTTTTAATTAGATTTTATTTATATTTTCTGTTTTCACTTTCATTTTATTTAGTTTTAGTACTTTTGTTGTGTTTTTGTCATTTTTATTAGTGTTTTTAATGTCTATATAGTAAACTAACTTGCACTGAACAAAATGAGATATGTTGAAGCTGAAATAAAATAAGTAAGTTTTTAAAATATCTATTTTATTATTTTATTTTCAAGTAATGATCATGTTTTTTGTGCGTGTGTGGTTTTAAATTGCTACCCTGAAAACTCACAAGTTTTTAGCATTTCGTTTTTAATTTATTATTATTATTATTATTTATTATATTATATTTATTATTAAATTAGTCATTATTAATTAATTTAATAGTATAGAGTCTATGCTATTTATCAGTTTTTGTCCTTGAGATTATAATAATTTTCGGAATTTCACTATTGGGTCAACGCAAAGAAGTTGTAATACAATAGAAACAGATTTTTTAAATAATTGTCTAATAAATTAGTCAGTTTTTTATCATTTCTTTTGGACACTTTTTCTCTTTGTTGTGAATTGTAAACACAGTTCTTCTCCCATATTTAGTTTATTTTGGCTGTCGGTTCTGTAGTTCGCCTGGCAACTGAGATCTGGGTGTGGTATATGATGAAATGCCAGAGGTTAAGCTGTTTTCAATATTTCCTCGCTTTCTTTGAAGTTCACCGCCGGGAGGCTTTCACTCCTGTACGGTGGCTTGATCTCCATCGACATACGATAGACGCATTATCAGAGCCCGCCAGGCCCTCAAAGGTATGTTTCATTAGAAACAGACATCTGTCTCGATGTAAATGACTTCGCTGGGAATGTTTGTTTCACCCACGTGAATGAAATACAGGAAGCTCAGACAGGATGGCATGTCTGCGCACAATCACTGACACTGGTAAGAGAGATTAAACGCTTGGAGGGTTTATGAGAGAATGCTTGATGAGACGTGGAGGTTACAGGGGCCCTCAGGGGCTTGTGCATGTGTGAAAGTACTGTTAAAGGAACTGTAAAAAGGAAATGTATTTATGCTTTAAGGGTACATTTGGTTTACTTATATAAGAGACATGTTTAATGTCCTTGGTACATGATAGAGCTATTCCTCAGTTTTTGCCAGTTATATGAAGATCTTACCTAAATTCTAAATAAAATAATTTTTCAACAAATAAAGCTTCCGGGTGACCTTTGACCTTTACCATGGTGTCTTATAGGAGTAGAGATGGAGTGATAAAACAGGGGAACCGCTGTCTCTCATCTCTCCTAGTGCTCAAGGATGTGAGTTTGCCATTTTTGGGAGGCGGGCGTGATGGGTGTGTTTGTGTCCAGTTCCTCTCATATTGTTAAAGCTTCCTGGCGCTGCCTAGTTGGAAGAAACGGTGATGTAAAACCCCAAGAATGGGGAGGAAAGGAAAAGGCCCGAGGAAGGAAGTGGACCTCTCTCGTTCATGAACACACACATACACTGACAGAGGCGACACATGAGTTAGCAGAATATGCAGAAACGGCGGAACAGGATCTCTGCAGGTCATTGTCAGAAAGGAACCACATGTTGATGCTACTCTGATTTCATATCCATTATGTGCATCCTCAAACGTCAGAAGAGTTTCAATGAATCCATACTATTATTGCTCACACAGTTTTATAAACCAAACCTAATACCTAATAAAATTAGCCTAATTTAACCTTACATTTATACATTACATTCATATGACGGAAGAAAAATTGAAAAAAAAAAAATTTCTAATAAAATAAATAAATGAAACAAAACTAGCCTGAACGGTAAATCACTTATTTTTGGGCAATTGGGCCTTTATTTAAAAAAAAGAAAAAAAAGTTTTTAGAATCATTACCTTGTTATCATTTTCATTCTTTCTTTCTTTCTTTTCACTTTTAAAATCATAAAATCATTTAAAATCATGGATGGTCTTTGGGGTTTATGGCTTAAGAGACCCCTTTTAGCCTTTGACATTTGCATATAAATTACAGTCCTGGCCACAGACTATACATTTATATGGGGGCTAAATTGCCAAATAATTCTCCCCACTATCAAGGAGATGCTAAGCGGTCTACCACTATCATCTCCCCAACTGACTTCAAACAGTTTCCAAAGACAAGTAAATGACTTGTGTTTGGGTTAAAACTGCACCAATATTCCAGACCGGCCAGAAACATGCAAATGGATCATTAAGGGAGACAAAGGAAACTTCTCCCGCTCACAAATTCACGCCTGGTATTGGCTATTCCATCCAAAGGTCGGTGTGAATAGAAGCCCTCAAAAGTCATTAGCTCGAAATGATCTTGGCTCAGAAAACCTCTTCTTTTGAGACGACACCCACTAAGACTCCTCAAGACTCTCCCCTTGAGTTTGATTTTCCGGCAGTTTTTATCTTCAAGTAACTTCGATCCGCACTCCATAATACAATAGCAAAATATATAAATATATATTATTTTCCAGGAAACATGTCGTTCAAACCGGAAACCGTAGCAAAACGGTGCACACCGGTTTGAGCTTGAACTTGCCCCTGGTAATAAAGCCACGCCCCCTGCACCAAATCAAAGAAACGGCGAAATCACAATAACACCCTTACTGTATGTACAGCGCACAAATATTTTCATTAAAAACTAATTCACCAAAAGCTTTTTTTTTTCATGTTCTAAAGGTTGTAGTACGCTCCTAGTGGCCTTGGATTCTACAGCAGATTATTCATATTCATATTTATTTATTTATTTGTGTGTGTGTGTGTGTTGGTATATGTATGGTTTATGAGGACACAAATGTGTATAATGTCATGGGTACTACAACATAAACATGGTTTATGAGGACACTTGGAACATGAAAAAAACCTTTTGGTGAATTACAGTAATTGCTTTTTAAGAATAATTATGTACTGTACGTACAGTAAGAAAGACATTGGCAAAATTTCACCTGTAAATCTGTCTTGCAACTACAAACGTACTACAGCCTTTGGAACATGAAAAAACCCTTTTGGTCAATTACAGTAATGGTTTTTGAAGATTAATTATGTACTGTATGTACAGTAAGGGTGATATTGGCAAACTTTCACCTGTAGTAAGCCAGTCTGGCCACTAGGAATATACTACAACCTTTGGAACATGAAAAAACCCTTTTGGTCAATTACAGTAATGGTTTTTGAAGATTAATTATGTACTGTATGTACAGTAAGGGTGATATTGGCAAACTTTCACCTGTAGTAAGCCAGTCTGGCCACTAGGAATATACTACAACCTTTGGAACATTAAAAAAAAAAAACTTTTGGTGAATTATAGTAATTTTTAAAAGAAAATAGTTGTGTACTGTACATACAGTAAGGGAGATACTGTCTATGGCGACATATTGGTTAAATATTTTCTGTCAGTTTGCCCACAAGGCATTTACTATGGCGTTGTAAACATAATTTGTATTAATTATTGGACTTCGTTTTGTACTGAGAGGTAAATTTGCAGACGGTCCCTAAAGCAGCCTAGGCGAATATCCAGCGGATATCAATTTATCAAACCTAAAACTAACTTTACCGCGCTGTGTGAAAACACCCTCAGATTAAGAATGTGAGAAGATTGACAGATCAGACCTCACGCGACATCACTCCGCCTGATCTCCAGTCTTTATGAAAGGAGGAAAACTCGCGAGAGTCTCTCTGTAGGAGGCAGCAACAGGTGATGTGCTGTGATAACAGCAATGATTTACATCGCAAGGATGGAGTTATTTATCTGGAAATGACTGTTATTTTTAATGTCAAAGGTGAGTTGTTTCCATGAAAAAGTTGTTTTGTTGCTCTGTGAATGATGTGAACATGCTGATGTTGGTTTTTAATCGTTTTAAACACTAACGATATTGGTAAAAGTACCATGGGACTACCACGATGATCTTTGAAGAATTGCATGTAAATACCGTTATACATGAATTTCAGTACCATGGTGCTCCATTTTATTAATTGATCTTTAATTCTCAGCTACGTTTTATTTAAACATCATCCGTAGAAAAAGTTGAAATAGACATAAATGTGTCAATGTCAACATAAAGTAAGAATATGGAGTTTTAAGATTTGTGTGGAAAGCTGGCTCAGAAAATTTGGTCTAGATGAGAAATAGTTGACTTATTGAGATCTATGACTTGATTGCAGATTAAAAGTCAAGACTGTATCTTGATAAATCTGAGCATTGTCTGAGACTTATCTGAAAAACATCTGGAGACTTGAGCAAAACTTTTCATTTGCTCTTCATTTAATCCCAATTTTTCTGTCCTATGGGTCAGTAAAATCATATCACATGCCTTCAGCTGGAATATCATCATGCGTCTTTCTATGAAGTGTTTGATTGTGTAAAAGTGTTGCTTAAAACAATGTTACATAAAAGTAGCATTTAACATTTCCTTTAAAACATTTAGTTCATATTAGTTCTCCCTGCAAATATTTATTTGCATAATACAATAACATTACATTTACATTTTACATTTACATTTAGACATTTAGCAGACGCTTTTATCCAAAGCGACTTACAAATGAGGACAATGGAAGCAATCAAAATCAACAAAAGAGCAATGATATGCAAGTGCTATAACAAGTATCAGGTAGCTTAATGCAGGTTTTTTTTAAATCATATAATAAATAAAAAAGAAAACAGATAGAATAGAAAAAGAATAGAGCAAGCTAGTGTTAAAGGCCTTTTTTGCTTTTGTTAGTCAGAAGTCAGAAAGTCAGAATTATAATTGTATAATAAATAAAAAGAAAACAAATAGATAGAATGCAAAAAGATTAGAGAAGCAAGTGTTCTTTTTTTTTTAAAGAAAAGCAAGCAGTTAGTAAATAAATAGAGTGCAAGTCTAAAGTCTAAAGTCTAGTTTTTTTTAATATAAAGAATAGAATTAGAATAGAGAATGCTAGAGTTAGAGGGTCAAATAAAGATGGAAGAGATGTGTTTTTAGCCAATTCTTGAAGATGGCTAAGGACTCAGCTGCTCGGACTGAGTTGGGCC
>NW_015633542.1:1699071-1704051 GCF_001515625.1 Sinocyclocheilus rhinocerous
CGCCGTTCACTTGCAGAACGCAAGCTTCTAGAGGGCACATAAGTCTGAAGTAATGAATTTAGGTAAATGGGTGCAGAGCCAGTGGTGGTTTTGTAGGCAAACATTAATGCCTTGAATTTTATGCGAGCAGCTATTGGTAGCCAGTGCAAACTGATAAACAGAGGTGTGACGTGCGTTCTTTTCGGCTTGTTAAAAATTAATCTGGATTAATTCTATTAATTAGTTCTGGATTAATTGTAAAGGTTTGATAGAAGTGGCTGGAAGACCTGCCAAGAGAGCATTGCAATAGTCACAAATCACTGATTTCAAAGGTCTTATCTCTTCTATCCACTGTATTGCTAATAATAGTGCAATCATTTCCCCTGTATAAACTGATAACTCATCACTGATCCTTTTCCTTACTGATAAATGAAATTCTGGAACAGTAAACGCTACTCCTACCTTATTGTCTAAACTCTTTGATGCATCTGTGTAGATCTGAACATAGCTGTAGTACTCATTAATATATGTCTGCACATTATATAAATTACATTCCTTACCCTTATTTTTCTGTTCTAACAATGTAAAATCTACTGTAGCATCTGAAAGTAACCAAGGTTTTATTACAGGTAGCGGTACAGTTGGACTAACATTTAACTGATTAACTTCAAGTTCTGTTGCTTTCTGTATCACGGTCCATCCAAAACTTTTAATTTTCCTCCTGTCTTTTTCCCAACAGGGCTTTAAAGTATCTAGTGTTGGATGCTCTTGACTATGGCCTTGTAAATTAACCCAATAATTCACTGATAACTGTACCCTTCTCATTTCTAATGACATTTCCCCCATTTCAACCTGTAGTGGACTTGGACACCTCACCTCTCCAAGATATCTTGAAGGACCTATCTGAGAGATAAGACTCAAACCACTGGAGTGTAGTTCCTGATATGCCCTTTGCCAATAGGGTTGACAAGAGGATCTGGTGGTTAACCATGTCAATTATGCATAATTACATGCTAAGCCAAACCCTAAGCCGGAAGATTTGGAATCTGCTCTTGCCAGTCTTAGGGCTTCAACAACTGAGAGCAAGGCAGTCTCTGTTGAATGTCCACTTCTGAAACCAGACTGGTTGCTGTCGAGGAGGTTGTTCTGTGTGAGAAAGGCAGAGACTTGGTTGAACACAGCTCGTTCAAGTGTTTTTGCAATGAAAGGAAGAAGGGAAACCGGTCTGTAGTTCTCTAAAAGAGATGGGTTAAGGGTGGGTTTCTTAAGTAGGGGGGTTATACGAGCCTGTCTAAATGTTGAGGGAAAAACACCAGTGTGAAGGGATGTGTTAATGATGTGAGTGAGTGCAGGTACAACTGCAGGAGAAATGGCTTGAAGGAGATGAGATGGAATAGGATCAAGCAGACAAGTAGTAGGATGATTAGAAAGGATGAGTTTGTAGACTTCTGCCTCAGAGAGTGAAGAGAAGGATGTGAACGAGTGTATGTTTGCTGGTAAGATGTGCTTGACAGATTGTGGTGTGGAAAATTGTGCACTGATGGTTTTAATTGTATTAAAATTATGTATTATTACAATTCACTTATGTTAAATATTTATTTAATTTGATAATATTTCATATTAATTCAATAAGTGGGGAATAACTGTAACACTGAGATATTTGTTATGTAATTATATAATATTAACCAACTTTATTTCAAATAAAAACTCACCTCCAAGTCAAAATATCTTTGATTTATTGTCAAAGTTGAGATATTTCATGAAAAAGTTATTTTGTTTTCCTGATTGTTGCACTATGGAGAATGTCAACTGGATGATGTTGGTTTTTATGCGTTTTAAACACTTTTACACTCAAAAAACGTTCCATGGCACTACATTGGTGCCACGATAACACTTGAATTTTTTAATTTTATTATTGTATAATTTTATAATATTAACCAACTTTATTTCAAATAATAACTCACTTCCAAGTAATAATATCATTGATTTATTTATGTGGGAATGACACTTATTTTTAATGTCAAAGATGAGTTATTTTCTCCAAGTGCTCCATAATATTATTGATTTAAACCCGAAGAAATCTACTCTGTTAAATTGTCGTATTACATTTGCTTCAGTTTCCAGTGAAGTCATTATGTTTCCTTCATGGAAGATTTGTGCCTTGTTTCCTTTTTGAATGAACACTGAAACCAGAAATATATCAGGTATCAAAATTATGATCATAATGCATTATAATGAAGAATGTGGCTTTTTATTCCAGCAGAAGTGAAGGCCGTGTTGTGAGTGACTGAAGTCATGGCTTACTGGATCCAGCTTCGTTGGAGAATCTGGTTGTTGGTTCCACTGGCTCTGGATCATCTCGCTCTTGCTGAAGATCCGAAGCCCACCAGATGGCCTCTTTACCCTCAGAAGCCTGTGGTTCTGGTCTGGAACGCCCCAACAGAAGACTGCAGTCCTCGGCACAATGTCCACTTCCAGCTCGATCAATTTCAGATCGTGGCCTCTCCGAATGAAGGCTTCACCAAGCAGAACCTCACCATATTCTACAAAGACCGCCTGGGCCTGTATCCATGCTTTGAGGCCGGTGTGGCCATCAATGGTGGACTACCGCAGATCTCCAGCCTCACGCACCACCTAGAGAAGATGCCAGAAGGGATCGCGAAGTACATTCGCGACCCGTTGGCGCGAGGCCTGGCCATGATCGACTGGGAGGAATGGCGTCCGATTTGGATACGGAATTGGGATGCCAAAGACATTTACAAGAACCAGTCGCAGCGCTTAGTGGCCCAGAGAAACCCGAGCTGGACTTCAACCCAGATAAACAAAGTAGCCCAGCAGGAGTTTGAGATGTCCAGCCGTAAATTCATGCTAGAGACGTTACGGCTGGCCAAAAGCTTGCGTCCCAACCAGCTTTGGGGCTTCTACCTCTTTCCTGACTGCTACAACCACGACTACCACAACAGTCTGGAGAACTACACGGGACGCTGCCCGGATGCGGAGGTGGCCAGGAACGACCAGCTGAAATGGCTGTGGACTGAAAGCACGGCCCTGTTTCCATCCATATATATTGAGCTCTGGGTTGCGTTCGACATCCTCCGGCCGCCAGTTTGTCCGAAACCGGGTGAAGGAGGGAATGAGACTGGCATCGGTGGGAGAGGGATTGGCACGTCCTGTTTTTGTCTACAGCCGCCCTGCTTATGCCAATGAGCTGGAACTGCTGACAGAGGTGAGTTTGTAGAAATGTGCTTGATTTGCAGTGACAAAACCCAAAATTTCAGCTTATTGGCCCTTTGCTATTACTATGTGTTGGATGGAATTGTTTTTTTTTATATTTGTAGCTTTTAAAATACATTAAATTACTCTTTAAAGAGCTTTATGCTAAGTAAGGCCTTTTACAATTATTATTATTAATTTAAAACATAGATATTATTACATTTAAAATATTTACATTTAGTATTTAAATTTATTTAAATGTAGGCGGTTTGTTCTAAAGGTCCACTGATGCTCAAAGATTTGTAAAAGTGTATGGGAACAACATTTTACCACAGTTTTGGATCATTTCTGTGAAAGTACATTTAAAGCTATCCAAAGACACAGATTCTCCATAGATTTACAGCAAAAGCTTGTCTGAGTGTTGTGGATGGCAGCGGTTGCTAGGGTAGCAGAGCCTTGTAACATTTGTAAGGCAGGGCTTAGCAAATAGGGTGACCGTGATTTCACTAAGTACAGCATGTTCCTGGATCAACATCCTTGTTGATCCTGGAACAACATTCCAATTAATCAATCAGAATTGAGGGATAACTTTTCAGGAAATATCTGTTTTAGGCTTACGATCAGGGTTAGGTGCTTCTACACCCTTTTTAATCAGCTATCATTTCACACTGATTTTAGGAATAAATTATGGGTAGGGTTAGGTTTAGGGGTAGGGATTGGATTTAGTCTATATTGTTGGACATGTAACAGAATGTGCGGAAATTAAGGTTGACCTTAAAGGATGAAATATTTAATTCAACTGCCAGTGACTCTCCAGTCTGTTTGTTCAGAGGCCAGAGACGTTTTCTGAGTGTTTGCAAATAAGTCTTCTATTGTGGATAATACATGCATAACTGTGTTTAATGCCCAGGAAAAAAAAAAAAAACATCTTTAAAACAAGATATATTCATGAAGATTTTAAGGTTATATGATTCATACAGAAATGTGATTCTGCGGTGAGTTCATAACATTATTCAACCATCCTGACAGGCCCTGCAATTTTAATGAAGATTAAAGCGAGTGTATTTTGTATGGTCTTTGTGTGGTTTATCACAAAACTTTTCCTGCATAACCATCATCTCTGCTCTTTATCTCTGTTTGTGTGTGCAGGAGAACAGGAAGGGTGCTGGTCACACTTTCAGTGCCACCATCCACCACACCACACCAGCTGATTTCCTACTTTATTTCCAGTTTTAAGTTGCTGTTACAAAATTGTCCACATTCAATATTTGTGACCTTAACACATAGCTTTCAAAATGAGCTAAATTAACTCTTATATGTAAAAAAAAAAAAAATCAAGAACCAATCACTGATTCCATTATTTGTGTCTGCGCAGATGGATTTGGAGTCCACCATCGGAGAAAGTGTGGCTCTGGGTGCAGCAGGTATCGTTCTCTGGGGTGATGCTGCTTATGCCAGCAGCAATGTAAGCACTCACACACCACATTATGTCTGATTTCAATCAGAAATAGTGCTTGTTAAGAGGTTTCTATTGATGCTAGTGCTAATAATAATTATTATTTTGCTAATGGTGCTTCTATTGATCATGTTAACCCTATAAAGCCTACTGTATCATATATGTGACCCTGGACCACAAAACCAGTCTTAAGTGTCAATTTTTCGAAATTGAGATTTATACATCAGCTGAATAAATAAGCTTTCCATTGATGTGTGGTTTGTTATGATAGGACAATATTTGGTCGAGATACAACTATTTGAATATCTGGAATCTGAGGGTGCAAAAAAATC
>NW_015633542.1:1704583-1736679 GCF_001515625.1 Sinocyclocheilus rhinocerous
TGATATATTTATGGTAGGAAATTTACAAAATATTTTAATGGAACATGATCTTTACTTAATATCCTAATGATTTTTGGCATAAAAGAAAAATCTATAATTTTGACCCATACAATGTATTTTTGGCTATTGCTACAAATATACCCCAGCGACTTAAGACTGCTTTTGTGCTCCAGGGTCACATATGATACAGTATCATATTTGATGCACAAATTTCTAAGGCCTCTAAATGATCAGCATGATCAAAACTTTGCTGAATAACCTGTTATACACAATCTACTACATTCCCTCTGTCGTCTAATTTGATAGTTAATATTTTTTGTAGCAAGTTTTTAGTTTAATTGTTAAAAATGTCCACCTTCAGCTCATGGTTCATGTGTCTGTTTGCTGTGAAATCTTTACTGATATTTATAGAGTAAATGTAAGAATGACTTTTATCTTGTTAGTAATATTTCAAGATGAACATTTACTGGACTGAAGCAACTTAGCTTTACTTGATTATCCATACATCATTTTCTATAAAAATCATGTTAAAATGGAAGTATCAAATATGATCATCAGGTATTTGATGAAAGTTTATTTGTTCATCTCTCAAGCATTGTATTGCACTGCAATATGTTTTAAAACCACAGAGCTTTGATCATAAAACTAAGCATTTAAATATCATCATACTAAGACATATTTTTGGGAGATATTAAGTGACCGCTTATATTTACATGCATTATGTAAGTATCTGCTATACTGTTATAACGATCACAACAATTAACTTTACAATCTATCAAAACGTCATCTTAGTTTTTGACCCTATAAATAACGTCTGAAAAAAAAAGTTGTTCCATTTATAACAACAATGTCAGGCATTTTAAAAACACCTGAACACCTTAGCAACTACATAGTAACATACTAAAGTGCCTACAACACTCTAGCAACTGCATAGTAACACACTAAAATGCCTGCAATATGTTAGCAATGCCCTGGAAACCACCCACAACACCCTAGTAACTTCATCACAACACACTAAAATGTCTACAACACCCTAGCAACTGCATAGCAACAAACTAAAGTGCCTAAAACACCCTAGCAACTGCATAGTAAAACACTAAAATGGCTAAAACATCTTAAAAACGCCCTGGAAACCACCCACAACACCCTAGTAACTTCATCACAACACACTGAAATGTCTACAACACCCTAGCAACTGCATAGCAACACACTAAAGTGCCTAAAACACCCTAGCAACTGCATAGTAACACACTAAAATGGCTAAAACATCTTAACAACGCCCTGGAAGCCACCCACAACACCCTAGTAACTTCATCACAACACACTAAAATGTCTACAACACCCTAGCAACTGCATAGCAACACACTAAAGTGCCTAAAACACCCTAGCAACTGCATAGTAACACACTAAAATGGCTAAAACATCTTAACAACGCCCTGGAAGCCACCCACAACACCCTAGTAACTTCATCACAACACACTAAAATGTCTACAACACCCTAGCAACTGCATAGCAACACACTAAAGTGCCTAAAACACCCTAGCAACTGCATAGTAACACACTAAAATGGCTAAAACATCTTAACAACGCCCTGGAAGCCACCCACAACACCCTAGTAACTTCATCACAACACACTAAAATGTCTACAACACCCTAGCAACTGCATAGCAACAAACTAAAGTGCCTAAAACACCCTAGCAACTGCATAGTAAAACACTAAAATGGCTAAAACATCTTAAAAACGCCCTGGAAACCACCCACAACACCCTAGTAACTTCATCACAACACACTGAAATGTCTACAACACCCTAGCAACTGCATAGCAACACACTAAAGTGCCTACAACACCCTAGCAACTGCATAGTAACACACTAAAATGCCTGCAATACGTTAGCAATGCCCTGGAAACCACCTAAAACACCCTAGCAACTACATAGCAACACAATAAAGTGCTTACAACACCCTAGCAACAGCCTGCCATCCACTTCCAATTTCTTGAAAAAATTTAAAACTAGTTTTTACCTGACGTAATTTCCTTCTCTTTATCGGTTTCATCATTCAGGACACTTGTTCCAGTTTAAACCAGTACTTGCGGGGTCCACTGGGCCTTTACCTCCTCAACGTTTCCACGGCAGCTGAGCATTGCAGTCGCTTCCTGTGCAGCTCCCACGGCCGATGTCTGCGCAGACATCCGGACACGGACACGTATCTCCATCTTGACCCACAGACACACACGATAGTAGGCCAGGGGAGCGAACTGCGTGTGAAGGGAGATCTGAGCGTGGAAGAGCAGCAGCGGATGAGCGAAGACTTCCAGTGCCAGTGTTTTAGTGGGTATCAGGGTGAGAGATGTGACCTCGAGGACCCTCTTCAGCAGTGAGGAGATGGTCATGCACTGAATGCATTAATGATTTACCTTCTCACTCCATTGCTGCTGCATTTACTGACCTGAGCACACGCCATAGACACTTTAACTCATTTTCTGGCTTATGAAATGTTTGGCAGGTCCTTCGCTTTCATGAAGTCATGTGGGTGACCTGATGTATAAACACAGGAAACTCAGAGTTCCTTGGAGTTTAAATAAGCACTTTTGTTTGTTGTCACACGTTATACTCTCACAACATTTGAGCCAGATGTAGGATATTGTGCAACAGGAAAATCTAATGAAAATTTATGACTAACTGACGAGTGGATTCATTCAGAAGTCACTGTTAAAACAATTTGAACCGGTGGACATTTGGTTTTAAGTGGCTTTGGTTTGAGTGTAGATTTGAGATGACACTATAAAGATGTTGGTTATTGTAGTAGAAAAATTCATTTGTATTGCTTTTTACATAATCTTGTGCTTATGAAACATTACATAGTGCATGTGTTTTCTTAGAACTGCTGTGTAGTCACAGTGAGAGATGGGTTTGGGGCCTAAGCTTAAGATGAATGGGTGACAAGAGGTCCACAGGGCCATATTGGGCTGAGAGGAGGACAACTGGCAGACTCATAGGCGTCTGCCCATGACCTAGGGGGTCATCTAGGCCCTAAATATAGGGGGAACCAGTCTTTAGAAGAATGATATAATATTGTGTTGTTAAGAGTTTGTAACCTTGACTTGGAAAAGAGGTATAAAGCGGAGGCTTGCCCTCCCTTCCTTGTCACACTCTGCAGCGACTTGTATCCTGTACGATGTTTGACCTTCTTTGCAAAGAATAAAACCTTTAAAAGACACTGAGAGTGAGTTTGTCTCTTATGCTGATGAGAGTTATTTAATTTTGCCCCAACATTATCTAACACTACAATGTAGGCTGCAAGCGTCAAATGTAGTTAAGCAAATACACATGTATGATTTGAATAGGTGGAACTAGATGAATATCAATGTTTTTATCAGCTGTTTGAACTCCCATTCTGACGGCACCCATTCACTGCAGAGGATCCACTGGTGAGCAAGTGGTGAAATGCTAAATTTCTCCAAGTCTGTTCTGGTGAAGAAACAAACTCATCTACTTCTTGGATGGCCTGAGGGAGAGTACATTTTCAGCAAATTTTCATTTTTAGGTGAAATATTTCTTTAAGATGAGACTACTAGTGCTGGAAATGAGGATGCATGTCCTGCAATGACGCTGGTTGACCTAAGTTTGAATCTGGCTCATGTGTCATTTCCTGATCACAACCCCCGTTTCCCATTCTTTCCTGTTCTATAAAGGCAAAACCCCCTAAAAAATAAAAAAGCAGATGCCACTAAAGAACTGACCATTATTTTTACCCAGTTATTTAAAAGTATTTTTGTAACTTTGGACTATATCTTCTTTATTTTGACTTGTTTCTTGGACTAATTGAACTGTTGCCAAATCAGCATATATTTTTATGCACATTTTTTGCTTCGTTCAGCATCTCCGTCAGTGTTGTAACAGTGATTGTTACGGTTTATGAGAGTTATGTTACAGTGCTTGTATTCATATGTGAAAAAGGCACTGGACTGTGAGAGAAGCATTTGCATTATGTCTTTGAATTGCCAACACAATTGTGACATTATTGTGAATTAGATTTTCTGAAATTGTGATGCACAAAGAAATCGTTTTCTATTTGATCAAAATGATTTCTGCGTTTGATTAAATTTTTTTTACTGGTAACCTTGTGTGTTCATTTTAAAAAGTGTTCATTTCTTTTCACATTTGTTGCCTCAAATTTATTTTGTCCAGTAACCATTCGGTGTTTCTCAGTTAGTGGAAGTAATAAGAACTAACTAAATGGAGGAAACGTATGAGACTACAAACCTTGGATCTGCGCAGCAAAAGGACCAACCCAAATTACAGGGGTTACAAACCAAGAAGTTATATTTGTTGTTGCTTTGAACTTTGTGAGCTTTTACTCCAAATAGAATCGGAAGCAATGTGAAACATGGTGTGTTTGTTAATCTTTAATCACTCTATAAGTGACCTAAGTTGCTTTGCATGCAGCTGCAGTGATTTATGCACAAATATAACTTTCAGTTCCTCATTTGTTAATTTTAGTCTTTGCATGTATAAAGGATGTTTTCTAACTATAAAGATAAGAGATTTTAAAATTGCTTCCTTGTTTTCGAGAATTAAAGTCATGATCTTGAAAGGTTGTTACCCACATGACCATAAATGACAAGACATCTACATGAAAAGAACATTTTTGATTAAAACAATGACATTTAGAGCAGTTTTTCAATTTAAAAAAAGTACAGTAATGGTATAAGAACATAATAATAAGATAAATACCATGACACTAAATTATTACCATATTGATGTGGCATGGCATTTACAATGATACTTCAAATATATAACCAAACATATGTGCAAAAATATGATTGGTCTTTTTTTAAAGCATTTTGTTGAATCTATTCCTATAAAAAGACATTAAAATGTAATAAGTCTAATATGTCCTACCTGAAATATGCATATGTAAGAAACGTGATAAATTACATATTAAAAAATGAAAAAAAAAAAAAAAAAAAAAAAAAAAAAAAAAATATAAAACCCCCCCTACGTTCATGCGTCCTGTGCGAACGTCCATACGCTCCTCCTTAGACTCCGCCCCCTCTTTCCTATTGGTTAGACACGAGACGTTCTGCTTCTGCTTTTAACAGGAGAGGGTCACGAGTGAAGCTGAAATCATTTATTATTTCGTGAGTGATTCGTAAAGATTTACTGGGCAAGTAAGTACGATTTATGTTCAGATTATATGGACGCGTGTATTTCATAAACGGCGTGAGTTGTGTCTACATTCTCGGTGTCTGTCGGTTTTCTTGCGTAAAGTCACAGTTCCTCTTTTTAACTCATCCGAAATATAAACAGCATAATCTATTTCACGCTTATTCTTCTAGTAATCATAAACATCTAAACTTATCTTCTCAGATCTTGACAGTGTAATGAGTCTATTTAACTTCAAGTTTTGTGTAAAATTACCATGGTGTCCTACACTAACATAAAAATAACTTACCATGGTAATGTTGCTGTGGTACTGCCCTTACAAAAAGTACTGATAGTAATACTATGGTACTTTGGAATATATCATGGTACTACAATTCTGTAAAAAAATGGAGGTAAAAGTGTACTTTTTGGTACTTGTGTTTTTATTAGGACACTTTGATCATATCATGATATTAACTTTACTGTATAATAGTATCAACACAGATTCAATATTCATATATCATGACATTAATATGATACTCTAAGGATATTATGAAAATGGCATCATGATAGTGTCCAAAACACCATGGTAACATGCCTAAAATGTTAGTAATGTTAAATAATAATGTTAAGAATTTTCACTTTGTAAGTAATTGTCATAGTTACCATCTCATCTCTGCCTGCCTCTGTTTCCCGGTGAAATGAAAAATCATGTACATTATAAAGTCACGTTACAGGGGAAAGGTCTGCACACCACACACACACTTAATGCAGTGTTTCCTGAAGTGGATGATTATTATGGATAATGAGTTGTTCAGGATAAAGTATACCTTTGTTCAAAAAAATTGCCTCTCATCATTGAAGTTACCTTTTGAAATTAGATTGTAGCTCGGCTTCATTACAATTTAAATTGCCTCGGCTCATGTGACATCAGATGTGGAGCTGGATGCTAAACGCTCTGCGTTCCCATCATTGCAGGTCCAGCGTGTCACCTTTTCCAGGGATGGACAAGCTTGGACGTGGGATGTGTTCTCTGGTGGTGTTTGCCATCTGTTTTGTGTCTGTTCTCGGCCGTCCATCCTCCTTTCTCACCCATCTCCCGTTTTTTTCCATATGGAATGCGCCGACGGAGCGCTGCACGTCTCGATTTGGGGTCGAACTGGACTTGAGCGTCTTCGACATCGTGCACAACCGCAACCAGGTCTTCATGGGTGACAACATCACTATCTTCTACTCAGATAAGTTAGGTGAGTATCCTTACTATGGTATTGGTGGTGAACCAGTGTATGGAGGCGTTCCTCAAAACGCCAGCCTGGACCGGCACCTCCGGAAGGCCGACAACGACCTGAGGACTGACATCCCAGATCTGGGATTTCACGGGTTTGCTGTCATTGACTGGGAAAAGTGGAGGCCGCTCTGGGAACGTAACTGGGACGCTAAGGAAATCTACTGGAAAGGCTCCAGGGCTTTAGTAAAAGCCAAACATTCTACTTGGAAGCCGGATCAGATAGAAAAGGAAGCCGTGAGGGAATTCGAGGACGCTTCACGGGCCTTTATGGAGGAGACGTTAAAACTGGGCCGTAGAGAGCGTCCTGGAGGGCTATGGGGGTTTTATGGCTTCCCCTGCTGCTATAATTATCAGTACAAGAAGAACAAGACGTATACAGGTGAGTGTCCTGCTCTGGAGATGAAGAGGAATGATAAACTGGTCTGGCTGTGGAACGTCAGCTCAGCCCTGTACCCTGATATCTATCTGGATCTCGGGCTCCGGGGCCGCGGTCAGGATATCTTGCTGTACAGCCGGCATCGGATCCTGGAGGCCATGAGGGTGAGGGAACAGACCACCCATCGGCCTCCATCTGTCTTCCCTTACGCCAGGATCGCCTACACCTACTCCATGGAGTTTCTCTCACAGGTCAGCACAAAGGCCTGTCCACTTTGTTCTCTTTATTGCTTGTTTTAAATCTGTTTAGTATCTGGTAGCCAAGGTTATCATAGTTAACTAAAGCTGAAACTGAAATTAACATTAAAACCATTAAAAAACATTTTTGTTCCTTGAAATAAAATAAAATAAAATGTAACTTTTAATTTCAGCTAGTTTCCAAGGCAACATTACTCACTTTAATTTAGTTTAACTTAATGTACTAAAATAACTAAAACTGAAAAAAAAAAAAATATATATATATATATATACTAAAAGCATAATATATATAATATAAGAAAATATAAAAAAATATATAAAAATAAAAACTGAATCAAAATATTATTAAAGACTATAATAGTAATCTCAATAATAATAAAAAATAACTTGACTAAGGTCTATACATATTTTGATATTCAAGTGATTATTGTCATGTTTATTGATTATGATCTGACTGGCAATAAAAAAGGCCCGTTCACATCAAGAGCGATAACTATAACAATAACTATATTAGCACCCAAACAATATCATTCTGTTTATTAGAAGCACATGTACAGTTTGGTCACATGCTGCTTTAAATGCTTACGCTTTTTAAACTCTGGATTCTGATCGGCTGTCAATGTTTTTATTGTTCATCAACTGGAAAAAAAATGTTCCGAGAGAGATTCCAAAAATATCTATCAATCAAAATGAAAGAATTAGTAACAAAAATGGTTCATGTGTCACTCGTTTGTGTTTTCAGGAGGACTTGGTGCACACCATCGGTGAGAGCATCGCTCTAGGAGCTGCTGGTGTCGTGCTGTGGGGAGATGGAAACTACTCCCAAACGAAGGTTGGAGTGCTGTAGATTATTACACAAATGCACTCATATACATTTATATAATTTTAACTTCACGTATAAATTGTACACATATACTTAAAGGAACACTCCACTATTTTTGAACATAGGCTCATTTTCCAACTCCCCTAGAGTTAAACAGTTGAGTTTTACCGTTTTCTAATCCATTCAGCCGATCTCCGGGTCTGGCGGTAGCACTTTTAGCTGCAGCTTAGCATAGATCATTGAATCTGATTAGACCGTTAGCATCTCGCTCAAAAAAGACCAAAGAGTTTCTATATTTTTCCTATTTAAAACTGCAGCAGGCGCAATGATATTACGCAGCGCCTGAAAATAGTCCCCAGCACTCTCCCTGTGCAAGCAGGTGGTCACGTTGGTTATGTTAGCCTATTTTCAGGCTCTGCGTAATATCATTGCGCCTGCTGCACACATGGTACGGCAGCAAAGTTCCTTGATTATTACGCCGGAATGAGAGTATAGTTCCTAGCCATATCAGCCTAGAAAATCGCAACTTTTCATTTTCCGTCGGTCAAGAGTACAGAGTCAAGAATAATTCACTGGATAATGTTAATTCACTGAATAATATTCTCTGCCTGAAAATAGGCTAACTTCTGTCAACATAACCAACGTGACTACCTGCTTGCACATGGAGCGTGCTGGGGACTATTTTCAGGCTGCATAATATCATTGCGCCTGCTGCACCCATGGTACGGCAGCAAAGTTCCTTGATTATTACGCCGGAATGAGAGTATAGTTCCTAGCCATATCGGCCTAGAAAATCTCAACTTTTCATTTTCCGTCGGTCTTAGTACAAGATGTAACTACAGAAGAGTCAAAGTTTTAAATAGGAAAAATATAGAAACATTTTTGGTCATTTTTGAGCGAGATGCTAACAGTCTAATCAGATTCAATGATCTATGCTAAGATACAGCTAAAAGTGCTACCGCCAGACCCGGAGATCGGCTGAATGGATTCGAAAACAGTAAAACTCAACTGTTTAACTCTAGGGGAGTTGGAAAATGAGCCTATTTTCAAAAATAGTGGAGTGTTCCTTTAAAAGAGTTTTGAATAGACCAATTTGGAGTAGACGTCACAGTTACGTCATTTGCAGCTGCCCACGCATAGTGGTGGCAGAAGAACGCCGGTAACAAGTGGAGGGAAATGGGTAAAATACATGGAATAAGAGAAAAAAAATATTTTTGTGCCTTTGGATGTCAGAATCGGAATGCAAATAATTTTTTATAGAATACTGTCATCAAAGACACCATTTAAAGCATAACGCAGACATTTAAACAGACAGACTATGGATGAAACCTATGATTACCCTACTTTTAAAGCATACATTTTATTTAAACAATAGGTCTACATAATATTCACATATGCAGTTCATAGGTGACATATTGTATTAGCCCTACAGTTACAGCATGAACGGTCTAATCAGATTCAATGATCTATGCTAAGCTACAGCTAAAAGTGCTACTGCCAGACCCAGAGATCGGCTGAATGGATTCGAAAACGGTAAAACTCAACTGTTTAACTCTAGGGGAGTTGGAAAATGAGCCTATTTTCAAAAATAGTGGAGTGTTCCTTTAAACACAACAAATGCCCATGACCTCTCCTCTCCTCTGTGCAGAAGGCCTGTGTAGCGGTTCGGGACTACCTGGACAACACGCTTGGCCGCTACATTGTGAACGTGACGGAGGCGGCGTTTCTGTGCAGCCAGACCGTGTGCTCATCCAGGGGCCGGTGTATCAGGAGAGACCCGAGCGGCACGGCCTACCTGCATCTGGACCCAGCCGAATGGTCCATCGTTCCCAGAACTAAGCTGCCCGGGCCTGTTACCGGGGGTCCGTCTTATGTAGCTCACAGGAGGTTCAGGATGGTTGAAGGAGAAACAAGTGGATTCGCAGCCAGCTTTAGGTGCCAGTGTTTCCCAGGCTGGGAAGGAGAACAGTGCCAGAAACCAGTACCTGTAGAGCCTTCTACATGACAGAAATGACTAGAAGACGGTAGCGGTTAAAGCTCAGGGCGGGTCACCTGAAGCTAGTTGGGTTAACAAATACAAGGAACAACACATTACAATTGTGGGCTTGACATTACAGGGTGACTGTGCCTTTAACAAATGTACTTGAAATCATTTTAGATAAAGTGTGTGCTAAATGACATGCTTGCTAGCTAAACTTTATAAAATATGATGAGTTTGTAAAAAACAAAATGCAGTTGAATTTTGAGTGTTTGTTAAGCACACGCAAAACCCTGAAAATGCAAATGAATGTTGATTTTATTAATATTAATCAAATTTATTCATAAACGGCATCAAAAATCAAATAAATAATTGAAATGTCATGGAATATATGGAATAAACTATTTTTACAAATCGTCTTGCATTAATAGGTCTACATGTTTTTTTCTTGTTTTCCATTATGATTGCATTTTTATTTAATTTTCTGCCTAAAAAGGTCTGTTATACAAACAGTTATGCATGCATGGTTAAGAATTATTTAATTTACTGTAAAGTACTCGAACAGAAAAACCTGTGAGGCAGAAACAATAGTGTGAAAGTCAGGTTGTATTTTTTGGTTTTAGTCGATGGTTATATGCAAAAGAAGTTCCACATCAGAGCCGCTTTGTTGCCTTCCACACTCTGCAAGCATCTTTCAGATCAGCTGTGTCTGACACTATCTTTGTAGTGTAAAAGTGACTATAGATGAATAAATGCACGCAAGACAAAATCACAATTTAGTATGCAAATAAATGCAAAAAGATAACAATTTAGCATCCAAATATCATAACATCATTGATGTCGGTTAGATTTTGAATGTATAACGTTCTAACCATGTAAATCAAAGGGCAAAATGAAGTTAAAGTAAATCAAGTTGATAAAATCAAAATGTTTGTGGCTTTTCGCCCCGTGTCTGTTAGATTTGAGCTCATGTAAATGCTGGTACTCCTAAAGTTAACAAAATCAACGTTTAGCATTTAAAATACACAGGCTTTCTATTCTGGGAAAACAAACAATACATACTCATCTTGCACTCAGGAATATGCAAATATTGTCCAATAAAGCGCTCTCTAGATTTAGCATGCCCCGCCCCCTAATACCACTTGGGGCTGGTTGCACAAACTGCTTAGACTAGTCTTAAATGTTAGTCATCTAATTTTTCTAAAAAAAAAGAAACGAGGCCTTCAATAATATATGCTGCCTAAACTTGTTGTTCCAGTAAGAAATACATCTGCTAAAGGAAGAAAAATAAATGAACTGCAGAAAACTGTGAGGAATAATACAAAATTTGAGGAAAGTCAACACAGTGCAGCCTTGTATGAAGGTAAGCTGACGGTTTCGTTGGACATTTGCTGTTCACCATGTCATTGAAATCACTATAGGGCCACTAGATGACAGTAGAAGCACACTGTCAAGTGTACTAAGATGATTAAGGCAATATCCAGTTCAAAACCCTTCGTGTAATATGTAGAGACAGCAAACGTGAAAGACTTGTTTAATACTAATTGCTTGGGCTGGGAACACTCCGGTAACTCAGTGAAACTAGCATGAATCATGATTGCTTTGATCAGATGTGGATGTGTTTGTGTGGCATGTTGCTATGCTGTTGCTAGAGTGTTCTAGCTGTTTTATGGCCTAATTGTTGATCTTTAGAAATGGCTTTATTTTGTGTAATATTTCGATTTGTTCAAAACTGTCGGTTTCAGGTATTAAAGCGTGCTCTAAGAATATTCATATTGCTCATACTGTTAAAAATTCCACTGAAATAATGAAAATCCATTCCAATATTTTAGACGTCATTAAGGAGAATATATAGGTATATTTCTCTTACAAAAAAGTATTGGATACCATGGTACAGTGATTGTATTAGATGGTAAAACATGGTACCCCAAGGTACTACCATAGTACATGTCCAAAATAATGGTACTACCATAGTATTTTACTTTTTTTACAAGTGTTGTGAACGGACTTGGATTTAGAGAGTGAAAAGAAAAGAAAATCTTTGCAATCATAGATGTAATCTGTTCATCGTTATTGCATTATTTTGTGAAAATGGAAATAATTTTAAGTTGTTTGGGTTTGACCTTTGTAGGGGTCAGAGAGACCTAGCACACTATCAAGGGGGTATTTTCCAGTTGAAATAGGCTACAGAAGATGAATCCAATCAGCAATTTGAACAAAATAATTGAATTATTTAGAATTTGGGGTCCAAATCTCAGGAAATTGGATGTAACAAGGATATAACTAAATGTAAAAGTTGATTCAGTAATGGGGAAAAAATCCACAAATTGATCAACCAATAATATATATCTTCTCAAAAAAGATTTTTATGGCATTTTTGATGTTTCATATTTGGTACATAGAGACGTCCAAAACTGTGCACTATATATATATATTTAAAAAAAACATTTTTCTAAGTTGTAAAACAAAGATTATTGGTGTGCATTTTACAAGAAAACACTATTTCACTCTTTCTGCTTCAAAATATAAAAATTTCACATTTAATTCAATGTGTTATTAACAATTTCATTGTAAAAAATTTTTTTTATTTACTAGCAGTTTCTGAGTGAAAATTGTTTCAAAGTAAACCCTACACCAATTTCAGTGTGCATTTAATAACTATTAAATATTTAATTTGTAATCTATACGACTAGTAAACAAAACAGGCTGCATTAAGTTAATGGACGTTTATAATCAACTAATCATCCATTGCAACCCATCCATAGAAAATGTTCGTTTTTATGTAGTCAGACTCAAGTGAGACTGTTATTTAGTTGAACTACTGAATCCAAATGTCCTTTTCGTGGTTGATTGCCAGTAAAAATCACATTAGACAAAACCTACAAAAATGGCCGGATCACTGATTAAGAGAAGAGAAACTTTGCATTTCGGTCATTCTGGTCTGTGGCGGCGGTGAGAGAATTACCCGCGCTCATGAGATAAGGTAAACAAAGGCCGTTAAATTTAGGCTCACTTCCATTCCCCCAGAACTGATTGCATTGACCCAAAGTCACACATTTAGACAGATAAGCAGCCGCAGAGGATGATAATAGACGTCCCTTTGCAACTTTTGTGTTTTATCGGTCTCCAACATGGAACAGCGGTCCCTTAAAGGGGTCATATGATGCGATTTTCAATTTTTCCTTTCTCTTTGGAGTGTTACAAAGCGCCACAGTCTGAGAGACAGCGAGTGTGTCCAACATCTGAAAAATGCTGCTTTTACAAAGTTAGTAACATTATGTCTGCCAAGATCTCTTCATCTGGTCGGTTTTTATCAGTCATATAATTACAAAATGTATCAAAATATCAAGTAGCACCTTCATTATTAGACCACCAACAATAATTTATAAAAGCTGAGCAGCAAATCAGCATTGAATGATTTCTGAAGGGTCATGTGACACTGAAGACTGGAGTAATGATGGAGTCATAGAAATAAATAACATTTCAAAATGTATTCCAATTTAAAATGGCTATTTTATATTATAAATTTTCACAAAATTACTGTTTTGAATATTTTTAATAAAATAAATGCACGCTTGTTGAGCAGACTTCTTTAAAAAAACATTAAAGTATTTTAAAAACATTTTCAAAATCTGCAATCCTGTGCATGCAGTTTAGTGTTTGGTGGAAAGATTAAAAATGGCGTCTGATGGACCTTTTTGAAAACAATTTTGAACTTTTACAGTTCAACAGCATTACCAAACTGTAGGTTTCAGATACCCATCTAACCGTTTCCAGACACCCGATTACTTTTACAGTTCAACAGCATTACCAAACTGTAGGTTTCAGATACCCATCTAACCGTTTCCAGACACCCTACTCTGTTTTTCTGCTTCTGTTCTTCTCATCTATTTTCTTTGGTGTCGTGACCTGAGTCCCGTCCTCGGTCATGCTTTCCATTCCCCTGCTGTTTGGTGGTCTGGCGAGCGCCGGCGCATCTCTCTCTCTCACCGCTTTTTAATAAGCGCTTCGTCACGCACGGCCTTTGTCCTTCAGAAACAGTGGGCACACGGATCACATGTGAGAGGACTTTGTATTTGAGCAAGACTCTGTCTTCAGGGAGTCTTACTTGCTTTGTGAGGTTTGGAGTAGTAGACCTTTTGGAGATAGTTTAAAGAGAAAATAGTCTTGGGATAATGTGTTTGCATGACATTTAATGTTTGTACTTCTCCTCAGTGGTCCATTATGTTAAGATATTCAATAAACAGGTTTGATGCTGTTGATTCCAGTGTATCTTGTAACCGAATAGTGAATAATGACTTGAATTTCAGCCAGTAAGTTGTAGTATGGCTTCAGAAAACTTGGTATATACACTTAAATTTAGGCCTAAATTAAAGATTTATGCATTTGAATTGCATATACAATTCAAATTACACAGTTTTAAACAAACTAATAAAACATAAAGTAATGCATATTTGTCAGTCATACATAAGTGAAACGGGTATAAGAAACTGCACTCAAAAAAAAAAAATCATGGCATAGTTTATTATTATTTGCAGCTATTGGATATTATTTAAATAATCATATTTTCAAAATGCTTTTATTAAAATGCTTAAATTTATGCTTAGAATCAGCATACATTTTTCATTGTGAAAACGTTACATTTATTCAGTTGAAAAGTACAAACATTAAAATATGGCTTGGCGTGGAACAAGCAATACTCAATTTGATAATTGTATAATATTGAAAGAAACTGGATTTATTGATTACCTGGTTATAGTGTATTTAAAACACATTCAGTTTTTAGTACTATTACAGAAATCTGACCTGTTTTTACCCGTTTCATTATGTATGACTGGCAAGTATGCATCACGTTACATTTATTAGTTTGTTTAAAACTGTAATCCATATGAATGGAAATTTTAGATGCAATTTAAATACATAAATCTTAAATTTAGGCCTAAGTATTTTTGAATGATATAGCATACTAGTCATGTGGATTTATGCTGCTTATTTTTAATTTTTGGAGCATTTACATGTCACTGTACATTTCAAAAGCAAATTTACATTGGTCAGAATGACATTTTTGCTGTAAATGTTGACTGCACAGTTTTGTTTAGATATATTTTGTGTTCTGTTAAAGAAGATTAGCTATAAATATTGCCAGAAGTTACTATTTATTTTCCAAAAATTGGCAGTGGATGTTGGAGTGGGAAAAAAAAATGACATGATGAAATTCATAAGCACCATTTGCAGAACTAACGTGCATTATCTGAGCTTTGTTTAGTTGTTAAAACTTTCCTTTCTTTGTCAGTAAGTGGGAAAAAAAGAAAATATATGAAAATACTAAACAAATTTGTATTTTTTTCCCCCAAACCAAAGTTAAACATGCATCCCGTCATTATGAATTGCATATTTTGTTCCACAGGAGAATAAGTTTGGAGTGACAGATTTTAGCTTTTTATGCAAACACTTTTTTTTTTTTTAGATACAATAATCATGCAACTTAATTTTCAGAGATGTTTATATTTCTTTGGAAGTTGCATTTGAAATTGAATTGGGTTTGAATTGATGTGACAGTTTTGTATGCAGTCACTCGAAACTATGGTTCCTTAGAAAAATCTTCCCAGTTTTTACCTGTACCATCAAATGCACACATTTAGAAGGACCTTGAAGGTCCAAAAGAATGCAAAGCCTTTGTCAGATTTGATATCATCAAACTTTGGCATACATGCCAGCCAATAAAAGATGAAAAACAGGTATTGCAGTCAAATATACAATTTGCGCATTACAGCCATTTATACATTAATATGCGGACACATGCCGGCATAATAACCAATTTGCCCCCTCAGCCAAATTTATTAGTATTTCATTTGAAAAACTTCTTCTGTTTTTATAATGAATTTAAATAAGATTTCTGCTGTGCATTCCCATAATCTAGATTTTTTAGTTTGTTTTATCTTTCAGCCTTTTCTCACTACCCATTTTGAATAAACATTTCTCTTTCTCTACGCTAATCTGGCTAATAAATTGGATAGCGCAGGAGCAATGTGTTTGCTATCGGTGCCGTGTCACTTCACTGCCCATCGGGCCGCCTCGCCACAGAATTGGAGTGACACCGTGGTCACTTATTTGAAAGTGTGTGTTGATTGCTCTCGCAAAAATGGCAACCACACTTTTTTGTGTGAAGGATTAGAATTTATCTGCAAGGAGGAGAGAGACTCTCTAATCAACCTTCAGAGAGTTTCTGTCGTCACAGGCATTGGTTATTTGGAGAGTGTAGCCTGGTATTTAACCCACACCGCCTCTGTATTTACAGGTCTTGGGGATGGTATATCAGTTTTCATCTTAGTCATTCATATATTTGATTTCTATGCTTATTTATGTACTGCTCGAGTAATATTAGCATGCAGTTTGGGGTCAGTTTTATTGCTGGTTGACAATAGTTATGTTTGGAATGGGATTTGCATATTGATTACAGCATAATGTTCATTATGTACTGCATACTACTTATTATCCTTTCAAACAGTTGTATGCTACATTTGTCACATGACCATACTGCAATGCATATTTAATTCCGCGTCCAACAAACATAGCAAGTAAATGCATAGCAATTGTTAAAAACAATAATTAAAAGAAATATTAAATTAAAAAAAATATATGTATGTATGTTTGAATATGTTTATGTATATGTTTGAAAAGATTATCATTGCATACTGCATATTGTTTCACAAACTATATTTTTAAGAAATTCAATGGTGTCCAATCATAGCAGGCAAATGCATAATAACTGTTTTAAAAAACAAAATAATAAATCAATTAAACAGGTGTGTGTGTGTGTGTGTGTGTGTGTGTGTGTATGCAAGAAATAGTAAGTACATAAATTAAAATATAATATATATTTATATTTGCGTAAAGCATGTTACAAATTGTATATCCTTTGGATTTATATTTAAAATAATTTTTTATATAAATTATATAATATATAATAATATAATTATAAATATTAATTATGTTTAATTAAATAATAAAATAGTCATTTTAACAAAAATATGAATAACTAAATTTAGCAAATACATTTTTTTTTAAATTTAATTTTGTGTAAAATGTTAGTCTGATCAAGTAATAAGAATTTTAAATTCTTGGTTGCTGTTCTTCTGGTTCAGAATGACCCTTAAAAGGTCAAGCTGAATGCATTGTTTACAGTATTCCATGCAAAAATAATGCACTGAAAAAAATGCTACTAAATTTTTTTTAAGGTAAGTGGTCGCAAACAATTTATTTTAGCTACATTTAATAAAAAAAATGTTGAAAGTTAGTCAAATAAATTTGTTTATTTAAATGTAGCTAAAATAAGTCGATTGCAACCACTTACCTTAAAAATTTTTTGTAAATTCAATGAATCATTTTTTTCAGTGTGTGTGTATTTGGAATAAGAAGCATAATTATATTGTATGAGTGAATATTTGTGTATACACCAGTGTGTGTAAGATAGACCTTTCTAGATAAGAGAGAAGCATCTGTGATCATCTTGTGGCGCAGGGGTTCAGGTCTGTGGTCTGATAGAATCTGAAGTTCAAACCTAAAGCCGTCTGAACACAAACCACACGAGTACAAACAGCAGGACTGGGCCCGATTAGAGCTCTTTTCATTTGCACTTTTTTCTGCACATCATTTTGTTATCCCCTTTTCAGTCAAATTAGCCTGTACGCTCTTATCACTCACCCCAATGCATTGTGGGTTATTGAGCAAGGCTTTCTTTTAATTAACTTACAGGCCTTAGAAATATGTGCTTTTTTTTTATTTTGTGGAGCAGTGAATTAACTTTTCTAATGTATCTTTAGGCATTTGAAGCTGTGCTGTATTGTTAATATAGTCACGCCTGAACACCATTGGGATACATACCTTTATTGTTTTTAGTAGATGATTGTTATAAAATAAAAACATTAAGGTCACACATTCTCAGTATTAAAATACTGTTTCATATCAAATTCTTTAGGTGCTGCCCTCCATCTGAACATTGGATATTGAGTGCACTTTGTTTCTTTATCATATCAAGTAAATGGAAAAAAACAAACAAAAAAAACAGTACACTCTAAAAAAATGATTGGTTGTTTCAACCCAACTTTGGGTCAAATATGGACTAACCCAGCTGTTGGGTTACATTTTTTTTAATTACATTTTTAACCCAAAATTTGATCCAAAGTCGGGTTGAAACAACCCAGCATTTTTTAGAGTGTAGGAAAATTGGCAGATTTGTTTTTTAAAGTGAATTTCTGTTGAATTTGAGCTTCTACCTGATGACAGTTGAATTTGAGACAAAATACCATAGATAGTTTGATTTGGCACATGACCTTTGACGTCGGGATGTGCAATTAATCGCATGCAATTTTTGTCAAGCGCATTTCGTCAGTAAAGCCGGTTCTGTGATTGGTAGTAAATCTCCATCACCTGCATTCAGAAGGAACGGCATTTAATACACAGAGCCGTAGTTCACTGACAAGCTAGGCAATATCGCGTTCATAATCGAATGCGATTCATCTGCAATTATAAATGCGATATTGCCTAATTGTCAGTGAACTACGGCTCTGTGTAGTAAATGCCGCTCCATCTGAAAGAACGCGATGGAGATTTACTACTAATCACGGAACCGGCTTTACTGACGAGATGCGCATGACAATCGCATGCGATTAATTGGACAGCCCTACTTTGACGTGAACAATGAAAGATTCTGATGGCCTCTTCACTAATATATTAATATTAATTTTAACATAAAAATAATACATTTTGTAAATGCATTTTAAAATCAATTTTTTGTAAAATGTTACAGTATGATCAAGCAATGAGCATTTAAAAATCACATTATTAATCACATTATTAATCTATTATTAATCACATTATTAATATAATTATTTAAATATCAATTTTAACAAAAAACATTAATTAAATTTTGTGTAAAAAAAAAAAAATCTATCTGATCAAGTAATGAGAATTTAAAAATCACATGACCTTTGACAACAATAAAAGATATGGGAATTACAAGGCTATTTATTTTCAGATCGTAACTATGCATGATTATATGGCTAGTTGCATTTTATTACATTTCCTTTTTTTTTACATCAGATTTTTTTTTAAATTTTACATCAGATTTTTAAATTTTTATTTTTTTTTTACATTTCCTTTCCTTTTTTTTTTTTTTTTACATCAGATTACATCAGACATTTTATTACATCAGAACACATCTAATTCCCATTTTTGTGTCTCACAGCTCTAAATTACCAAAAACTGTGATTCAGACTCTTTACCCTCTTCATTCCTTCTCATATTCTTTCTCCTCACCCACAGACATGGCCACACATACACGTACAAAGTGGGCCACTATTATTAAGAATCTAGTAGTTGTTGGTTTCAGCAGAAATGTCAGCGTGCGTTGTAACCTTTACTCGAGCATGTTATCTGCCTCCATGGCAATGCAATGGGAAAATGAAGGACGGAGACAACGCAATGGGATTTGAAAGGTCCCCATCAGCGTCTGGCCCTGAGGCGCTCTCCCCTTCACAGTTCAACAGTGCGGATACATGCTTAACGCATGCGCACACAAACGTGACCCCATGGAGAGAGCTTCAAATGTTGCTGTCTGTCTCTGTGCATCTTTATCTGGCCGTATAGGGCTCAACATGCACTGGGGGAAGCGGGTAAAGTCGCTAAAATAGCTTTGCTAAGCGCATTTGCTCGGTCAGTGGTAAGTCTTACTGACGCTGTTTACTGCAGTCAACAAAATCGATAATCAAAAGGTGGACATGCTTATGGTTCGGTCAGCCGGGGATGTACGCAGTGTGTAATGTGATTTACACTATATGTGCATCAACATCCTATTTGTATAACATTCATATAGACAAATCAGATTACAGGCCTAGTGAAGGCCAGCTTTAGTCATTATAATGGGAGCAATTTAGTGTATATATATATATATATATATATATATATACTGTATATATACATACATACAGTGGGTATTGAAAAGAATCAAGAAAAGATTATTTGGTTGCATGTAAACGTAGCCAGAGTGTGCATGTGACAACAATATCACAAATTCTCCACAAATGTGGCAGTTAAAATGGCAGAGCAAGTGAGCGTGATCATTCATTCCTCTTTACTAGTTTTAATGTGAAATAAACATGAATGAACATCTCATGCCTCATGTAATCGCTCAATCAGTGTTTCAACTGCAGAAACACGTCAACAAAGCAGCTTGTAAACAAAATATCATCTAGTATTTCATTTACCTCAGGCAAGTCAGCTCGATAGTTAATAACGCTAGAGAAATGAAGTCTAGAGAAGAGCATTTCGCAAAATATTAGACTATATTTTACTTTACCTGTTAGTGATGTCTTAATTGTTTAAATAAATCTGTCATGAAACAAGTTATGATAGCCACTGTGTAAATGAATATATTTCAACAACAAAATTTTATAATTAAGAAGTTAATTTAAAAAACTGCATTTTTTTGCAATTTACATGTTGAATCTAAAGTTTAAGCAAAAAGTACTATTTTTAGGCATTTATTTTGGTATGTCCATCTTAAACAATCACTTAAAGTGATAGTTCACCCAAAATATGAAATTTACTCCTCCACTTGATCCAAACCTCTATGAGTTTGTTTCTTCTGACAAACACAAAAGAAGATAAATTAAACATATGAGACTAGCCACTGACTTCCATAATATTTTTTCCATACTATATGGAAGTCAATCGCTACCATCAGCTGTTTGGTTACCAACATTCTTCAAAATATCTTCTTTTGTGCTCAACAGAAGAAAAACTCATACAGGTTTGGAACAACTTAAGGGTGAGTAAATGATGACAGAATTCTAATTTTGGGGTGAACTATCACTTTAAGTGATATTCAGAGATCTTATTGAGGTAATATAGTTATTTATTATTGTTATATTTACAAAGCCACTGATTTATGAGAGTATGGTGAGCTATTGCTTTAAAGGACAAATTCAGTGATATACCCATGCTCTATCTTCTCGTTGTCATCTCAGATGCGGTCAACATGTTTTTTTTGCTCTACCTGCACCTGCTGAGCGTCTGTACACACAACATTCCCTTCTTCTCTGCCGTTTTTATCCATTCCCGGTGCCAGTCCAGTAACGGTGCGTCCGAGCCTCGCATTATCTGCGGTGGAGGCCGGCTTTATCTGGCAACCCATCTTTTAATGCCTGTTCATAATTGAGATGGTTTTTCTGAACAGGTGATGTCTGTCAAGCGAATGGGATCTCTCTCACTCTCGCTGACTCTCTCTCCGCTCTTTTTCCAGCATTATTAAGCGACCTCTGCCATTTTCTTTACAGCAGGAAAAAAAAACTAAAAGGGAAATTAATGAAGATGGTGCCTGTCACAGGGAGAGGGCTGGTTAATTGGTTGTTTCCACTTTTACTACAGATAGATGAAGTGTCATACAGCTATCTCATCAGCATCGCTGTGACCCTGAGTGTGGAGTAAAACACTGATCCAAGACCAGCAGACTTAGGGAGTTTATGTTGGCTTGTGCTGGAGTCAGGAAACTTGACATTGGTTGACTAGCATTGTCTTTTGTTTAAACTGGCTGGTTAAGATAGTTATGCATGGTGGCTAAGGATGATTAAAAATGAAAGCTCTTCAGTGGCAACATCTCATCTGTCTGTTGAAGTTATGCTCCGCTTTCTGCCATAGCGAAGCAGCTTAAAACACTACAGGCAAAAACATTGTTTTTTCATGCACTGGTCAATTTTGTGATTTTTATTTGTTTTTTGGACTCTTTACTCCCATTTCTAACTTGGACTAGTGGAAAGAAAACATCCAAAATACAAATTTAAGTGTTTATTTTGTTACACTTTATTTGTGTCTGTAGACTTCAATTACAGTACATATCTTTAAAAGCCATTTTCTCAAAAGGAGTTTTCATCTCTACTTTAGCAGCACTACATACACCACCAAACTTTAGAGTTTTATTCCAATCTATATTATGAAGGATTTTATACAAGGGTTTGTTCATATATAATTCACCTAATTTTGTGCAACATTTTATTATTATGAAAATGTATATAAATTTTTTTGGCCATTGACAGCATTTTCTGATTTATAGAGTAATAAGAAGCCATATCCAAAATTCTCTCTTTAAAAACCTGTGATTCTAGTATATCAACAAAGTTAAACAGGAATTTTGAACCCGGCTTTATCCAGTGTTCACATAATGCCTTATATGCATGTTTAAATGTAACACTTAAAGGGGTCATATGACGACCCCGTCCTCTTCCTTCTCAAGACATTGACTTTGTTACACTGGTGCCGAAACCCGGGAAGGAAGCAGAAGAGCCGCCGCTGGACCACGCCCCCCTCGCCTGTCATGTGTGATTGTGATTTCTCAAGAGCATGTGCATCTCAGATTAGGCGTAAAACGCTCTTTGTCGTCTCTGTTTTTTTTTATTGAAAGGTAGTGAAGCGTTCCCATAGAAGCAGCGAGATGAGAGCCGGACGGGGAACGCCTTCGTCTGCCTGGACACAATGTTCTGTCTCTCTCTTGCTGTCTTTGACTCAATTTCTCTAAGAAAAAGACAGAAGTCGTGATAATACCGTACACCGTGATAAAAGCATGACGCTAAATGAAGCTGACATTATAAACGTATATATACGGATAATCGTGTGACACAGAAATAAATTGAGCAATCATGTTATGATCATGTTATCTTTATTAATTATTTTTATGCATGCATATGCTCAAACCTTTCAGCATCACATATACAAACTAGCCACAGTGGTGTCCTTACAGACAGCGAGATGAGATGAGCGTCTGCTGAGAATGGCGAGCGCTGAGATTTCTTCAGGGGTTTGGGCCGGTGAGAGGCTGGGAATTGGCCTGTTTGTGTGTGGAGTGTGTTGTCTTTCTTGATTCTTCTAACTAAAGGATCCCTGGAAAATGCCGGGTCGGACGGATAAGGTCATCGGCGTCGGTAACAGCCAGCATGGATTCCTCTATTAAATTAACTCGCTAACTCGGTGAAACACTGACTTGATAGCTTTCTCAAGGTTAAAGTGCATCAGCATGTATTTCAGCGCTCTCAGGCTGCTATTGATTGGTGTAATGGGGTTATTAGAGATTAGACTGAGTGCTAATGTAAATAATCTTGGGAGATATGTGTGATGTTTTCTGGAGTAATACTGAAAATATTATTTCTATTTACTTGCACTGGTATTTTACACACATTGTTATTTAGCAATGACAGGAATTATAGGGAAATATCCAAGCTAGACTCTTGATGTGATGGCAAGTACTGCTGGAAATCTAGGCTAAAAAATGTCTTATTTTTCTTTTAATCAAAATGTGATGTAACCATGTAAACCAAGACTTGTTTTTGCATTGTGACTTTTCACCTGAAAACTTATAAAATATGCAAATTAGACAATTTGTTTTGCATATTATATCAGAAGTTATGCCACTCTGATATACAGGAGATGCCACATATATTTTTTATTTTAGCTTTTATTTATAGCTTTTATTTTTGTATTGTGATCAGAATTTGGTCTACTTTAAAAAATATTTACACTACTGTTCAAAACTTTGGGGTCAGAAAGGTTTTAATTTAAAAATTAAATACTTTTACTCAGTAAGGGTGCGTTTAATTGATCAAAAGTGACAGAAAAGATGGATAATGTTACAAAAGATTTATTTTAAAGAAATGCTGTTCTTTTTATCTTTCTATTCATCAAAAAATCCTGCAAAAAATAAAATCACAGTTTCCACAAAAATATGAAGCAGCACAACTGTTTCAACACTGATAATAATAAGAAATGTTTCTTGAGCAGCAAATCAACATATTAGAATGATTTCTGAAGGATCATGTGACACTGAAGACTGGAGTAATGATGCTGAAAATTCAGCTTTGATCACAGCAATAAATTGTTATTAAAATAAAATAAGTTATTTTAAATTGTAATAATATTTCAAAATATTACTAAAACTAGGAGTCTATACATATGAAATACATCAACAAAATGTCACTTTTTAAAGTTTTAAAATTACATTTTTATCCAAAGTCTAAATTGTTAAACGTTTCTAAAATAATTCGGGTTACTCCTGTAATAGTGTACTATAGCTAAATAATGGCTGTTTTTGCTCTCAGGATTACATTCATAAGGTTTCTGTATTTTCACTTCATACAGTGTAAGCTTGAAAAGTTACATGATATGAATGTCTCATAATATTACCATAATTACTGGTTGATTTGATCCACACTCTGACCTGTAGGCCGCCTTTGTACTTGTGAGATCAAAACATTACATCCATTTGCACAGTTGTTGATGAGCTAGATACACCGGGACAGCAGCGCTGAGTAAGGTAGATTATAGCTGACAACTAATGCTATCATAATGCAAGCGTCTGCTCATCACTTTGAACTCCAATAACTCTCCATATCTCATTTCTCACCCTCTTTAGTCATTTAGTGTGCAGACAGGCAGTCTGCATATTAGCACATGAAAGCAAAACACTGAGACTATTACAGACTCATGCACTCCCATCTGCCTATTTATAAGAACCGAGAAGCACAGAACGATGAGATGCAAAGTTATTGACTCAAAAAATATACTTTATATCAAATAGAAAGTAGTTTACTAAAATGTGTATCTATGCTACTTAAATTCAGATTTGAAATGGATATTTAAATTCCGCATTTGACTTTTAGGTAGTGTTGCTAACAGTAATCAACTTTGGGAAATGCATATTGCATATATTTATATTTTAAAAGGAATAGTTCACCCAAAAATGAACATTTGCTGAAAATGTGCTCATTCTCAGGACATCCAAGATGTAGATGAGTTTGTTTCTTCATCAGAACAGATTTGGAGGAATGTTTACATTCCATCATTGCTCAGCAATGGATGCTCTGCAGTGAATGGGTGCCGTCAGAATGAGAGTCCAAACAGCTGATAAAAACATCACAATAATCCACAAGTAATCCACACCACTCCAGTCCATCAGTTAGCATCCTGTGAAGTGGAAAGCTGCGTGTTTGTAAGAAACAAATCGATCGTTAAGACATTTTAACTTAAAACTGTAGCTTTTGGATAAAATACGAGTCCTCTATCCATAATATTGCTTTTTAGAATGTCCACCTGTTTTTAGTGATTGAAAAAGACAGGCAGGTGCTGTATATGGATCATATTTGCCCAAAAACGTTGTTCACGTATCTTATATGTTTTTCCTGTTTTGAGAAGTGATCTAAATATTTGTGGCTTGAAACAGATCAATTAACAGGACAGTGCTGTGGTTATATGGATGTTTGACCGCTAGGGCTCCATGCCAGTCATGTGACCAAAAACTGAAAAATTTAATAGGCTATCACTGCATGTTGATAAAGTGAAAAAAGTCAAATATTCTTGACTTTTATTTGCATCATTAATGCAACATTTTGACTGATGAATGTGCATAACGTGTGCATGCATTTGCATGAACTTTTCCAAAGATTACAATCAGACGGTTTTGTTTTTTAATTACTATTTTTGAAAGCCACATGTAACCACACGTTTAAAACCCTTTTTATACCACAACAGTTTAATTATAGTTGAGTAGGCAGTGCTTTCCCTTTGTCCAGGACGCATTAGAATAATTATCATTGTTAATTTGCATTAGTCTGGGTGATCGAAAATACACAGCATGCACAATTATTAAGAGGAAAAAGTTCATTTTCAATTAGGGTGAACAAATGTAATAAATACTTCTAGGTACTGAATGAATTATATTATAGTGTGTAATCCTGGAATTTTTTTACCTAGTTTCAGTGCATTCTGGGATTGTCTTCTTAGTGATATTTTTGCAGGCCAACCCAGAAGTTAGCATCACCCTGGTTCCCTCGACACCAAATTGGATTTTTCAATTGGATTTTGGATTATCGCAGAAAATAAGCTCTGTGACCAACAAAAATTATGATTCTTACATGTTTAGTTTATTATGAATGAATACAGGATTTATGAATCTTGAGCCTAAATACAGTCATTAGAAGCTAAACATAGGCTATAAATGAACTACACCATGGTCACATGACTTGGTGTTGCTTCCGACAAATCTTTCAGTTTTTATTTCAAAAACATTAAAACCACTATAGTCCTATTTAGACACTTGTTAGCAACCGCCTTTTTCAAGACCAGTAAAAGCTTTAAAAAAAATCACAAGGGGTATTACTGATGCATTTTATTTTGTAGAATAAAATGTGAAAATATCCTGAGCTTGTGTTCACCACAGACCTCATTTCAGGCATTTAACCAACAACCCATTTAATAAACCGATTGACTTCAGGATGATTGAACCAGAAGTGCTAACATGCGTTTCCAGGTTTTGGCCTACAAAGATACATCATCTCTGCAGAACTCTATACCAGCCTCTTCCATGTAAATCAGTTTTTTTAATTGGTCACTGGATTCCTATTTCTGCAGTGTCATGCTGTGAAGCTGTGAACCACTATCGCTGAATATTAAATATCGTGTGTGTTCTAATTGGCAGCCACTGCACTGTGCAGAATTTTTGCTTTCGGTGTGGACAGATACATTACAGCACCTGGTTAGCACACATATGATGCCTTAAAATGCTGTCTAGGTAGGCAGCTCACTAGGGTTCGAAGCAGAGCTTATGTGTTCAAACACGAAAGCTCGATGACATGAGATGTGTCTGGTCTTTCTCGGCTTCCACCTCTTCCTCTACCTTCTGCCACCTCTGTTTTTCGTAGTCTGTTTCTCCTCGGCTTGTGGAGAGGTAATCACAGTGTGTCAATGTGCCCTGTTCTAATTGGCCTCTCACCCTCCATGTGCAGGCAGGGAGGGGACGGCCTTTGTGTGGCTGCCATAGCGACCGGCCGAGTTATTGAGAGGGAGATGGCCTGTGACTAATGACACTGGTCTGTCCATCTGAGAGCAGAGCAACAACAGCACATACCTTCTCACACAGCAGACGGGTGCATCTTTAGTTTATGCTTTACATCTTTAACATGCGCCATGCTAATACCATGGTAGTCCTTTTTAATATGCACCATGTAAATACCATGATATGCCATAAAACTAACATGGTATCATTACCCGTCCAAGATATAGTGATGGTATCGGATGGCCGTACTATGGAACCTTAAAATATACCATGTTACTGAAATACTTGTACCTTGAAATTCCAAGGTACTTCCAAGAAAACCATGGTACTACCATGGTACATACCTCTAGTATGTACCGTTTGGTTCTTTTTTTTTGTAAGTTCAGTATATAAAAGTACCATGGTATTACCATGTTTTAGACACTATATTGATGGTAATACCAAGGTATTGCTTAAAATACATTATAGAGCCATGTTTTTGGACATGTCCCATGCAGCATTATTTTAGTATAATTTAGTTATATATACAGGTGCATCTCAATAAATTAGAATGTCGTGGAAAAGTTCATTTATTTCAGTAATTCAACTCAAATTGTGAAACTCGTGTATTAAATAAATTTAATGCACACAGACTGAAGTAGTTTAAGTCTATGGTTCTTTTAATTGTGATGATTTTGGCTCACATTTAACAAAAACCCACCAATTCACAACAAATTAGAATATGATTTTCTTTAGTCATTTTGTTTTGTGCTTTTGTCCTTTTTATAAGTTTTAGTTTTTTTCTTTTTAATATATTTCTATTTAGCTTTAGCTTTATTTTATGGTACATTCCTCTATCACCATGGTAACTTTAGGTAGTTTTTTTGTAAGTTCATTAAGTAACATGGTATTACCAAGGCATACCTTGAAAAACATTAGAGTACTATGTTTTTGGGCATGTACAATGCAGTGTTATTTATTATTTTAGACATTATAGTTGTATTATTATTGTATTAATCAATATTTTTTAAAGTGTATTTAATATAGATTTTTTAAAAGTTAATATTGATTTTATGTGAATTTTTCATTTTTATGAGTTTGTTTTCTCTTTCATTTTAGTCATTGTGAAAATGAATAATGAAATAAAACTGAAATGAAAAAGAGGTAACACTTTATTTCGATAGTCCACTTTAGACATTCTATTAACAGTAAGTAACTTTGCAACTACATGTCAACTAGCAGTTAGTAAAGTATTAGTAGACTGTCTGCTTAATATCTTCTAACACTTTCTTTGTCAACTTATTCTACTAACCCTAAACCTACCCTAACAGTCTACTCTGAGAGTTAGTAGACATGTAGTTGCAAATTAATGAGAATTAGTTGACATGTAGTTGACATGTAGTTACAAAGTTACTTATAGTTAATAGAATGTCTAAAGTGGACTATCTAAATAAAGTGTTACCGAAAAAGATTACGTTTTTTTGTCTAATATTGATATTTTATTTCAGCTTGATTTTAAATGAATGAAAAAACAAAACAAAAACAACACCGATAATGATATTGTGATAATATAGTATTCTGCCTCCATGTTAATGTCCCTGTATGAATATGGTAATCAGACTTTGGTTTGTTTTTTTGTCTTTTCCTTCTCATAACAATAATTTTTTTGACTAAAGCCATCTCGCCCCTACAGCACATCCCAGCAGAGCTTCAGATGAATGTGGAATGACTTAATGTAACACAGATTGATAATCTCTGACTGCATGGCTAACTCTCATTATCTGCAGTACAGAGTTCACTGTAAGGAGACAGATGGTCATGCCGTGTCTTTACATAAGAGAAACCAACCGTACAGCCAACAAGCATCGACAATAGAGATTATCCTTGTCATTCATCTGCCTCTTTTCATTTCTCCTTTTAAAATTCCATTACGAACAATCCTCCTGGAGAATCTCAATTGAAATTTGACATTTGTTGTTGTTTGTTGTCTATTGAATTGTTCTGATCCGCTCTGATGTTTTCAGGTCTTAGTACATCTGTTCTGAGCTTTTGTTGTGTTTTTGTTATAGAGCATTCATAAGTTTCATTTAAAGAATTATGTGTGCTGTATACAAAACAAGTTCCCTTTTTTCATAATAGAAATTTTCTTACAATGGAGCACAGAATATAGTAGTCAGAATATTTTGACTTTTCTGGCATTAATATGTTTGGCTCTTAAAGCATTACTGTTCACAAATTTGGGGTCGGTAAGATTTTTGTTTTTGAAAGAAGTTTCTTCTGCTCCGCAAGGCTGCACTTATTTGATCAAAAATACAGTAACACGAGTAATACTGTGAAATATTATTACAATTTCAAAAAACTGTTTTCTATTTGAATATATTCTATCCTCAATCATTACTCCAGGCTTCAGTGTCACATGATCATTCAGAAACCATTCTAATATGCTGATCTGCGCCAAGAAACCTGTTTTTTTTTTTCTTTTTCTTTGATGAATTTAAAGTTCAAAAGAACAGCATTTATTTGAAATACAAATCTTTTGATACATTATAAATGTCTTTACTGTCACTTTTAATCAATTTAACGCATCCTTGTTGAATTAAAATGTACATACAGTACATGCTGTATACAGACAGAGATGAAGGTCAGGTTGGGTCAGGTCTCTCTCTCTCTCTCTCGCTCACTCTCTCACTCTCTCACTCACACACACACACACACACACACACACACACACACACACACACCCCTGCCACACAGATGCTCCAGCTGTACCACACACACACACACACACACACACACACACCTGTCATTCTGAATTACAGATAGACCTGCATCATTTCTGGCAGTGATATATTTCAGAACTGACTAGGTGTGACTACATTTCCACACAATTAAACTCATTCCCTTTTAATTACTGTCTCAATTTGATACCAAACGTCCCGCAAATCAGAGCAGAGATTAACATGCTTGGGAAAACACAGTCAGAGTTGAGACCATGATTGAAATGTTCCTGTGGAAACATTCCTAGTGTCCTTTATCTTCTCACACTGTCGGTGACCCCTATAGGGAACAGTATTTATTCTATTTATTGTAGTTTGGTTGTTTTCAGAGTATTTATTGGATGTTGGAGTATTTATTATATTTATAATATTGTTTGATTGTTTTCAGAGTATTTATTGGATGTTGGAGTATTTATTATTTATAGTGTTGTTGTTGTTTTTTTCAGAGTATTTATTTGATGTTGGAGTATTTATTATAAATACTATTGTTTGATTGTTAGTTTTTCGCAGTATGTTTTGATTGTGGAATATTTATTATGTTTATAGTATTGATTGATTTATTGCTTTCAGCGTATTCACCGGATTTTGGAGTATTATGTTTGTAATATTGTTTGATTTTACTGGATTTTGGAGTATTTATTTTTGCTATAGTATTATTTGATTGTTTTCGGAGTCATTTTAATTGTATTAAATGTGGTTATTTATGTAGAATTTAATTCTTTTTCTGACTTCTATTTCTGACTGAGCAATATGTTTATAGTATTTATTGGATTTTTAAGTATTTATTATGTTTATAGTATTGTTTAATTGTTTTCAGAGAATTTATTGGATTTTGTACTTTGTTAATAGTATTGTTTGATTGTTTTAGAGTAGTTGTAATGTTATTAAATGTGATCATTTTCTGACTTCCATTTTTGACTGAGCAAAATTTGATGGTGTTGAAAGTTTTTTTACTTCTTAATTTTAATGATTAAATGTGATTATTTATGTTTTTTTTTTGTTTGTTTTTTTGGGGGGGGGGTTGGCATTGCTTCGCATGGATTGAGCTGGCTTATTCTGCTTTCTGCACCTTCAGTAATCAGAATATAGATGGCAAAAGTGACTTTTCACCAAGTTTCTGAAGCATCTGAGAACACTTTCAGCACACTTTCTGTTGCCAGACCCCCGTGTTATGCGCTGAGGGGAATGGTAACCATGGTGAAAAAGAACGTTGTCGCCATGACAGCGTTCTACCTGACCGCGGTTGACAGTTTCAGTCGGCGTGTGACAAATTACCTGTCAAAAGACCCTCATCAGCAAACGATACAGTCCCCGCCACGACATTAGTCAGCTAACAAACACGTAAATCCATCTGCCGCAACAGGATGCGGGCATATGCTCCAGAGAGATGTCTGTGCGTAAAAGTGCTCTTGAAACTCGATGATAGAGCATGTCTCATTTGTCCACTCATACACCTGTGCACACACAGAGCTTTTTGGTGTGCCACAGATGCAGGCTATGCCCTAACCCAAGGCAGCTGCAACACTGACTTAAGAGACTGGTTTCAGACGGGCATTTAAAGCACCATCACGTCATGTCTGATGACTGAATAAAGTAGTTTTCAGTTGCTGGGTAGTAACCCATGGGTTGTAGGCCAACAGTATTAAATGCAAATAATAAAATGCATCTAACCATATACTTGTGCACAGCTTTAAATAGGCTTCTGTTGTTGATGTCAAAGGTAATGCCTGGGAGCATGCTGGTGATATAGTTCAAACAGTTAATTGGTTTGAATTACGTAACCAGTATGAATAAAAAGAATAAAAAAACAAGTGTGTAAGCAACGTAGACAGCATTGTGAACTGAGAGTTAACTTAATCTGCAAAGACTAGCCAGCGGCTTCAGATTATTGCTGTTTCACATTCACAGCACATTAAAACATCACACTCTTACTTGATCTGGACAAACTGTGTATCATTAGAAAGATTAAAGACTCCAGCTTCGATATTTGACCACTGTTATGATAAAACTCGATTGCAGTGACAGTAATTTCTTAATTTATGTCAGGAGTGCAAAATCAATCAGTAATGTATGATATTTTGAATAGAATAACAACACACATAAACTATATAAACCCACTGCTGGGGTTTATTTGTCTTCACAATAGCTGCACTGAACAGCACCCATTAGGGCTTATAGTCTAAAAGTGTGCATACTTGGAGAAATATTGATATATTTACAGGTTTACTTCATATTTCTTTATCCACTGAATAATGCGATCTGATGAGCAGTATGTTTTCTCAACCGTAATGTTATAAAGGATGCGTCTTGGTACTCTCGTGAATGGCAGCAGAGACTGACCTGGAAGAGAAGAAATCGTTGAATAAGTTCGTTATTTTTGCTTTCTTTGTGCACAGAAAGTATTCTCATAGCTTCATAACATTACAGTTGAACCACTGATATCACATGGACTATTGTAACGATGTTCTTACTACCTTTCTGGGCCTGGGAACGTTTCGGTTGCATTGCTGTCTATGTAGGGTTAGAAAGATTCGGATTTCGTCCAAAATATATTCATTTGTGTTCGGAAGATGAACGAAGGTCTTACGGGTTTGG
>NW_015633542.1:1738395-1756463 GCF_001515625.1 Sinocyclocheilus rhinocerous
TCTCTCTCTCTCTCTCTCTCTCTCTCTCTATATATATATATATATATATATATGAGATAGATAGACTGGGAGCATTACATTAGTGCTGGTGATATAGTTCAAACAGTTAATTGGTTTGAATTACGTAACCAGTATGAATAAAAAAAAAACTGGTACAAGTGTGTAAGCAACGTAGACAGCATTGTGAACTGAGAGTTAACTTAATCTGCAAAGACTAGCCAGCGGCTTCAGATTATTGCTGTTTCACATTCACAGCACATTAAAACATCACACTCTTACTTGATCTGGACAAACTGTGTATCATTAGAAAGATTAAAGACTCCAGCTTCGATATTTGACCACTGTTATGATAAAACTCGATTGCAGTGACAGTAATTTCTTAATTTATGTCAGGAGTGCAAAATCAATCAGTAATGTATGATATTTTGAATAGAATAACAACACACATAAACTATATAAACCCACTGCTGGGGTTTATTTGTCTTCACAATAGCTGCACTGAACAGCACCCATTAGGGCTTATAGTCTAAAAGTGTGCATACTTGGAGAAATATTGATATATTTACAGGTTTACTTCATATTTCTTTATCCACTGAATAATGCGATCTGATGAGCAGTATGTTTTCTCAACCGTAATGTTATAAAGGATGCGTCTTGGTACTCTCGTGAATGGCAGCAGAGACTGACCTGGAAGAGAAGAAATCGTTGAATAAGTTCGTTATTTTTGCTTTCTTTGTGCACAGAAAGTATTCTCATAGCTTCATAACATTACAGTTGAACCACTGATATCACATGGACTATTGTAACGATGTTCTTACTACCTTTCTGGGCCTGGGAACGTTTCGGTTGCATTGCTGTCTATGTAGGGTTAGAAAGATTCGGATTTCGTCCAAAATATATTCATTTGTGTTCGGAAGATGAACGAAGGTCTTACGGGTTTGGAACAACATATGGGTGAGTAATTAATGACAGAATTTAAATTTTAGGGTGAACTATTCCTTTAAAGTAGATTCATAAGGGCAGCTTTGCTGTGTTTACAGCGGTAACCAAGGAAATGCTGTATCCCTGCTGTTCAGTAAGCGCCACCTGCTGACAGAGAATGAAATTGCATCTCATTCAGCCCGTCTGCTGTTTTAGTTTAGTGTAGATATGTTTTATGTAGTACAGTTTCACAAAGCTGAAGACAGACCATTCTGTTTTTGCTTTAAATTGTGAAATTACACAATCTAATTTAAATCAAAAACTGCTTATGCAGCTTTGTTTGCATAGTGAAATGGGTGTGGTGCAGTGGTTCTGAAACTGTTTCATGCATTCTGATTCATATGAAGGCCCAGTCAGGGGAAAACCGTGATAAACCATCAAACCGCCACAATCCTAAAAAAAAAAAAAAACATGTTACAGATTTTTGGTCAAACTGCCCAGCACTAATATAAGTATATATATTCATATGCCGATAAGACAACTCACATGTGCTCAGGGTGTGCTAGCAATAAGATAATGTCAGCAGTATGGTCATTCTTGAAGCAAACATATGCCAGAATGGTGATTCGATTCACTCTTTTGGATTGCCACATTTAGTCTGAGAATGCAAGTACAGAATGACGCGTTCAGTGTGTGGCAGAGTCAACAGTCACTACTAGCTTGTGGAGTCGATTCAGTGCCACATATATTTGCTTTAAAGAATTAAAGTTTTGCAAATTAAAATTAAAGTATTGAGAAAAAAAATGGGCTTCTTGCAAACAAAAATAAAGAATTGGAAAATAAAAGTTAGTATTGTGAGAAAAGTTTTGCAAACAAAAATAAAGAATCGCAAAATATAAATAAAGCAGAGCAAAGGCAATTATTTTGCAACACATATTTTCCATGGCCATAGCTACAAATTTATTTGCAACGCTCCTTTTATTTTGTGTTTCAGTCAAGTGTGAGCTTGCGATACTGTTTTTTTCTTCGCGCTTCACGTTTCTGCGCGTTTCACTTTCTGGCATTGTTTTGACATGGGGGTGGAGTCAAGGGACTAGGGTCTGTACACGTGTGTGTGTGTATATATATATATTTCAATCATGACAACTCTCTGAAGATTTTAGCATGGTGATGGATATGACAATGTTAATGTATTTGGTCTTGGCAGAATAGATCTGCTACGCTGCTGCTGAATTGCTGCTGCTGTTGGTTATTGCTGTAGTTGAAGATTATTGCTGCTGCTGCAAGCAAGTACAGGAACTTGCTACTGCCAATGCATACGGCGATACGGTGAATATCATCGGTTACGTTAACAACCAGTCGCCTGCACCATCTAGAATTTCATGACTGAACTATATATAGTTCTATATATATATATAATAGGCCTATATTATAATACATCATTATTAATAATTTAATTCGTATAATATTCATGTAACTATAATACATAACTATATGTTATGTATTATAATAACATGAGTTATATAAATCAATTAACTTATTTTTTGTAATAGAAAATGGAGTACTTTGAAGTATACTACATATACAATATAATACATGTATTTACTGTATATACTACATAAGACTCCATCTGAGCGGCACATATGGGGGATATCATATAGGCAGCGAAGGATAGGGTACATCCTTCAAAACCAGATTAGCAGCAAATTTGAGATTTGTTTGTGCCTTTATGTCTTCATACCTCTGTGAAAGCAGCTTTTTCATGTTTCGAACACAATCAGCAAGCAGCAGCAGCATAATCTCTCTTGTTTTACCACTAGCTTGATTGTTTTTCTTGTTGGACAGTTTCGGACACACATCAGTCCGCTCTCTTCCACACACATCACCCAGAACACGGAACGCCACAGCTGTAATATTACCGGGAAATGATGCGGTTTTCATAAGCGTCCGGATCATCCTGTGATTTAGAGTGATACAGCGTATCAGTCTCCTGCTTTGCCCAAGTAGCCTTTGCAAAATCGATATCAGCTCCAGTAAACCGCGGGCAGTTTAATGGCATGTGAAGTGATACCAGCGCATGCAACACAGTTTTTTATGTTTGAGAGATGGTTTGCAGGTGGCATCTCACTGTCACTCATGTGAGTGGCTGTTAGCGGTGACCTTTGACCCCTGTAACCTCATCAGTCATCCAGAATCCTTCAAGGTATTGATGGGAAAATATACAACTGTTCAATAATGTCAGCTTATTTATTGAGGTGTTTAAGACTCTGCAAATGTACTTGATTCAAATGTATTGTATTGCTATGTGTTTGATTTGACTATGAAAGGTTTGCATTATCTTTTCCTCCATAAATATTCTCAAATGACATTTATTGTTTTTTGACCTGTGACCTCATTTGTCATATTATGAATGGATATCATGGTTATTGTGTGGTTTGATATTATATTCCAGCTGTGAATATGGAAAGGTTAGTCAGTATAATATATTAGGGCCTTCTTCATTGGCTATTATTAGTCATTATTAATTTTTTATTATTATTATTGGTGTTGTATATTTAATTGTGAACACTAATTCCTGGATATTTTCTGCCTTCCTCTAGCACTGACTTAACAATTTTCTATTATCTCTTCAATATTTTACCTTTTAAGAACAGTTTTTTTTTATTTTAAATATTTTTTATTCATTTTTATATGCTTTCCTGTAATATAGCTCTCACCTCTATTATAATACATAATTATAATTAGATTTTTTATTTTTATTCAAACTGTCCTGTTTCCATTTTATTTCAGAGTCAAAATAATAATTTTGTGGATTGTATAGCGCATTCTTATTGTGCAATTACAGTGTGTTATTTCGCTATTGTATATTATGAAATTTATGGACGCTGTGATGTTAATGTTACTATAAATGCATTTTGCCACTGTTGCTAGGTGATGTGGTCTAATGGGATGTGTTGCTGTATAAACGGAAAATTTAGTGGGATGGATTTTGTGCAGTCACTGTTTCAGTAAATTGGTGTGACCAAGCAGGAGGCCCACCGCTAAGCGACTGAATTATACAGTGTCATACACTCAATTTATCCATTAAAAATACACTTAACAAGGGACCCAGCCACACAAACACTTTCACTTGGTTACGCCACACACAATAGGTTTTTCTTTTTAGTATGTTTCTGAGGTTCCTGCCATTCTAATATCACATTCAGATGAGCTTCATAGAGCACGTTCTGTCTACAGAATTACTTCTGCTTCGTATTTAAGGGCACGAACCCACACAGCTTCATTATCAATCTACACTGTTGCTTGCTCATTAAACAATTTCCTTCTGCTGCAATTTCACAAGTTATCATTCAGACCTGTGCTACTGAGACAGCATTTGACTTTTTCAATCTGCATTTAACGTGGCAGCACTTAGAAAATAGAGAGAGAAAGAAAACGTATATATATTTTTATTAAAACTGCTGTGTGTAATTTCTCTGCTTGCAGCACCAAACGCAATTCTCTAAACATTTCAGCAGCTCTTACCTTTTCTGGGGTGTTTGGGTGGTGGGTGTTGCAATGTAGTTGCGGAAGTGTTCTGAATAGTTTTGTATGCATTTGGGTTGCTAGAGTGTTATGGGTGGTTGCTAGGGTGTTGCTATGCAGTTGCTGAAGTGTTTGAATGGTGTTATGTCCATTGAGGTTACTAGATTGTTATGGGTGGTTACTAGGGCATTGCTATGCAGTTGCTGAATTGTTATGAATGGTTTTATGTACATTGAGGTTGCTAGAGTGTTATAAGTGGTTGCTTGTGCGTTGCTATGCAGTTTCCTGAAGTGTTCTGAATGGTTTTAAGTGCATTGCTATACAGTTGCTAGGGTGTTGTTACGCAGTTGCTTAAGTGTTCTGAATGGCTTAAATGCATTACTGTTCGGTTGCTAGGGTGTTACTGTTCAGTTGATGAAGCATTCATAATGGTTTTCTTGCATTACTGTATGGTTGCTAGGGTGTTATGGGTGGTTGCTGGGGCATTGCTGTGCAGTTGCTAAATTCAGAATGGTTTCAGGTGCATTGCCATCCAGTTGATAGGGTGTTAAAGGTGGTTGCTAGGATGATGTAATGCATGTTCTAAAGTGTCTGAATGTTTTTTTTTTTTTTTTACAGTTGCTAGGGTATTTTGGGTAGTTGCTATGAAGTTGCTGAGTTGTTATGAATGGGTTTATTTACATTGTCATTACTAGAGTGTTATGGGTGGTTGCTAGGGCATTGCTATGTAGTTTCTGAAGTGTTCTGAACAGTTTTAAGTGCATTGCTGTATGGTTGATTGGGCATTGCTATGCAGCTGCTGAAGAGTTGTGAATGGTTTTAAGTGCATCGCTATGCGATTGATAGGGTTATATGGTTGGTTGCTAGGGCATTGCTGTGCAGCAGCTGAAGTGTTCTGAAAAGTGCAGTGGGGATGCTAAAGTGTTATGGTTGGTTGCTAGGGTGTTGCTATGCAAAGTGTTCTGAATGTGTTTATGTGCATTGCTTAACAGTTGCTAGGGTGTTCTGGGTGGCTGCAAAGGCATTTTTTATAAAGTTGCTAAATTTATTCTGTGTGGTTTCAATTGCATTGACATCTGGTTGCTAGGGTGTTGCTGTGCAGTTTTTGAAGTGCTCTAAATTCAATTCTAATAACAACTCCATCAGTTTCTCCTCAAATAATGGCCTGAATGTGTTTGCCCCTCCATACGTCTCTTGTTCTTTAGCTGTTGTTTTTGTGACTGTATGTATCGACACCCAGCAGTGTGTGTTTCCATGGCTGTGTGTATTTGTCCTCATCCATCTGTTTGGGTTCCACTCCTCCTCGTGCTAAGCGCTCTCATGTCTCTCTTTAATGCGATCTGCTCAGTATGAAAAATTAATTGTCATCACTCTGGCCGGGGATCATCAAGGTGTTCTTCCCCGGTCACTAGCCGCTCCTCTCCGGTGGCGTGGTGAACAGCTGCTGGAAATTAGACACCAGATTGCATTACTTACACCAGCCAGTACCAGAGACGCTGATGGCTCCATAACCTAGAGTGCAATCTGTCAGATCTCAGGCTTTTGGGGTACGGCGGCCGACCGCAGACGTAGCTCCAGGTTTATTTGTTTGTTTTTGTTTTGTCTCTGTGGCGGTTTGACCTTAGCCTGGAAGAAAACGGAGCAACAGCTGTCTCTGTTAGAATGGGTTTGAGGTGTCTGAAATGATCACAGCAGATTCAGAAACTCATTTTGTTGTGACATTCACTTGTAAAACAGATAATTTGAATTAATTGCAATGATTTGTATGTGATATTGCAAAATTATGGTAAAGGAATAGTTTTAAATGATAATGAAAATTCATTATTTACTCACTTTGATGTCACTTTATGACGTTCTTTCATCTGTAGAAAATAGATGTTTTAATGAATTTCCAGGTGGTTCTTGTCCACACAATAGAAGTGGGTGGGAGACGAATTGCTGTAAAGCTCCATAAAGGACAAAAATGGTACATAAAGGTAGTCCATACTACTTTTTTTTTTTTTATTAATAATTTTTTTATACGTTTTCTCCTACGAAAGCTTTGTATGATGAATAGTTAAACATTTCAAATGACTATACACTGAAAGTATGCACTACATTAATGATGGGAAAGTACAAGTGAGTTGATAGAAAAGCATGCTGGTTTATGGATCTAAGTATCACGTTTAGTTGGTTAGTTCAGTTAGACCCTGCTAGTTGTCCTTTACTAGCGACTATGCTTAGCTGTGATGTCAAAGCCAGCTGACAAGGAAATATTAACCAATTTCATTCTTTTAAAAGGGCCTCCACAAAATATTGTCAGCCATAACAGAATATTATTTATTTATTTACTCGCTTTTGTTTTTTATTTTATTTTTATTTTATCAATCTATTTAATTTAATTTAATTTAATTTAATTTTGTCTTTTGATCTTGTTACTTTTCTTTTGTTTCTTTTTCTTTTGTCATTTTATTTTATCAATCTATTTTATTTTATTATTATTATTATTATATATTTTATTTCAGTATACACAACTACTTTGAATGGCAGTAACTTAAGAAAGCTTTTTTTTTTTTCTTCAGCAGAATGGTGTAATTATGACATATAAGCATGGGGCTAACTCAAATATACTAACCATACTATTCTGACACCTTTGATTTGACTTGTAAAGTGCTTAGTAGTATATTACTACATACTAAAAATTACATTTTGATTTTGTACATTTTGATGTAAGAAATCACTGTTTATACTGTTTATGAAGATTACATGTGAAGGTAATGGAATTGATGTTAATTCAGTGCGTTAAATCTAAGCAAATAAATGCCCCGGTGCTTACTTTGCTGAGAGTGATAAATGATATTGAAATGTTGCTGGTAGCAAGTGTAGTCAGTATGCCAGATCAAGTTCAGACTCATTGGCAACACTATAGTGCCGTTCACCGCGCTGAATGCTGTGATTGACGGCTGTTGCCCTGTAAAAGGGAAAGCATTCGGTGCATCTAGCTGTGTTCAACAGCACAAGTTTTCTTTTTGACACCGTGGCCATAACATGTTTTGTAAGCATTTTTTACAGTCATCAATCAACAGCATAATCTACATTGACAGTGTTGCTTGTGCTAAGGCATTTTTGAAGTTTGCTTTGATTTGATGGAGGCTGCAGTGAATTTAAAGTGACCTGAGAACACAGTGCCGACAGTTCCAGACAGACAAAATTATACTGTGCAAGAAATGTTCAAGAAGAACAGTTAAAACTGTAGATTTTTTACAATTTCTGAGGATAATAGGTACTTTGCCTATGTAAAACTAGCCACCACGATGATATGCAGTTTCTGCATGGTTTAATGCAGTGCTATACATTTGTTTATTAGGGTGTTCTATAGGGTGAAATAATATAGATTTAGATTTGATTTGAAATATATGCACACACACACACACACACACAATTTATAAAAATATATTTAAAAATTTTTAGTTATATATTATGTTACAGTTATTTTACTGTTACTGTCTTACTATTTTACTGTTTATGTTTACATAAACACATACATAATTATATACATAAACATATTTAAAAAATTTTTTTTTAATAAAATCAAATTTTTATAATAAAAATCACATAATTTTGTCTGAATAATAGTTTAGAAAATATGTTTTGCATTTAGCCAAAATGTATTTTAAGATTGGAATAATATTTATTCTGTTATATTTTGTAATATTTTGTCATATTTTGCCATTTGAAGTTTTAAACAAAATGTTTTTACATTTTAATATAATTGCTGTTCACATATTTAGCATATTTGAAATACTACAAAATTACACATAGCTGTGTAATAAAAAACACCCCGACAAGTAAAAACCATCCATCCTTCTGCTATTAACTGGCAGGTTGTCAAAAGTGCTGTTACTTTTCCTAAGCGAAACCTAATAAATGAACACTTCTTCTCCGGGCTTGTCAGCCTCTCAATTGTTATTCCAACTGAAAGATGACACCATGCTAATGCTCCCTGAGAATATTACAAACGATGACCTTTAATAACTGCCTCTTACATTCAATCAGTTTTTAATTTTTCACCCTCAAAAGAGTTCGAATCGCAGACAGTCATATTTCAGCCATCATAATGCGAGGAGGACTGTGATTGATGAGCGTTTTCTCAGACAGAGACAGCTAACAGATTGTGATTCATTTTCTGACAGTGAGAATCTACTAGAATCATCCCCCCCAAAACGTGACACTTTCTTTCGGGGCACTCGGGTGTCGTTGACCGGATGCGGGCGCTGGAGCTCTCAGTGCTCTCTTTAATGCATCTTTTAATTTGCTTGTGTCACGGCACCTGAAGCCCGTGCCTCTGCTTGTGATGCAAATTACCGAAACCATTCAGTCGTGCGTTCATATCATTTAAATGATTCTTTATTACGAGCTGGGGTTTTTAAGAGGGAAATACCCTCTGACAATGACTTCCAATTTGTAGAAGCTTTAGTACAGTGAGATGAATTGAACGACCTCGACTCAATCGAAAATGGATAGTTCCCATTGTGCACGAGTTCTATTTTTGACACTGGAATAAAATCTTTATGAGCACGAGTGAAACGTGGAGCGAGAAGTGCCTTCATTGCACATCTTGAAACATTTGGTTTGATTCGGTGCATCTGCTTGGCGTGACAAAGTTTTTTTTAGTAGTTTTTTTTTTAATGTCTGTCAATGCTGTAACTCAGACAAATAAATAAACAGATTTGTATGAACTGCCGTCACCAAGCAGATGCATTAAAATTTACGGCTGCTCTCTGCCAGGTTAGTAATTGCTCTTTTTATGGTGGTAATTATTTCCTCTAAGGTGCGCACTGTTGCACAATGCAATTATACTGTGCCACTATCGGCGAGTACTGGAGAGGGTGGGGGACTTTCATTTGTGTTTGTGTGTTTTTGAGAAATAGTTTGTACTGACGACGGGATGGAGTGAGAGACAAAAGCCATTGACTCGTGGCTGCTCTTAAAAAGGTCCAGGAAAACTATTAAATGAAAACCAAATAGTATTAAAGGGATAGTTCACATTTAGTTGCTGGTCTCCATTGACTTCCATAGTATGGAAAAAAACAAACACTATGCAAGTAAATGGGGACCAGCAACTGAAGGTGAACTATCCCTTTAATTAGTGGTGTTAGCTAAGTATACACAAAGTATACTCAACTGCAGATCAGCATGGACAGATTCGTTTGTCATATGCACAGTACCACACATAGACTGTAAGAAAAGATGGACGACGCTCCTCTTCTTCCTTCAACTATAGAAAAGTGCAGCCAAAACATCCCAGAAATGGCCATTGTTATCCTGAGCCGACGACTTCAGGAGCTCAAACTGCACAGTAGTGATTCATCTGGAGCCCGAGTCTGCACAGTAGTGATTCATTCAGTGCCCGAGACTGAGCAGTATATTCATTCAGTGCCCGAGACTGAGCAGTAGTGATTCATTCAGTGCCCGAGACTGAGCAGTAGTGATTCATTCAGTGCCAGAGACTGAGCAGTAGTGATTCATTCAGTGCCCGAGACTGAGCAGTAGTGGTTAATTTGGAGCTTGAGTCTGTGCAGTAGTGATTCATTTATTTGGAGCCCAAATCTGAGCAGTAGTGATCATGAGCTGGAGCTGCGGTATTAAAGTCCTGCCCAAACTCCTGCAGACCAATCACACAATCATGACACCACACCCCGTTTTTATACCATCAAATAACTAACCAAAAGCAAACTTATTAGAAAAACCAACACTTGAACATACAACAGGGTAATAATAACTACCTGAAATTATGTAAACCATGTTACAAAGTGTAATTTGAATTTGAATAATTTTTTTTTTGTTTGCCTCACATCCCATTTGTTTACATGAAGAGGTCAGAGTTTATTACCTATACTGCAGCCAACCGCAAGATGGCGATCAAAATGTTTTGGCTTCTCTTTTAAGGACTGTTCTGTCTCAACATTCACCTCGTGCCTGGGCTGTCGTCCACGGGCCGTCTGCGCACACTGTCCACATGCAGCCCAATTTTTGTGTCTGCGCAGATGGTCTGCAGACGCTTCTGATGATGAAAATATCATCACGCCGAGAGTTGGCTGAAGTATACTTTGGGCTTTAGGGGTTAGTTCATATCACTAGCCCTAAGTATTACACTTCAGCATGCAACTCGTATGAATGATACCGCACAGGTATTCTTTTTTTTAGCGATTTCGCCTGACTGATTATAAAACAGGTGTATAAATCCCACAGACTTACATTAAAGGAGAGTGCAAGCAACTGTGTAGCAACACACAAAAAACCACTTAGCAACTATATATCAGTACCAAGAACACCTTAGCAATACTTAGCAGCCCAGTAACCTCAACTCAGGACACCCTAGCAACACACTAGCAATCACTCAGATTACACCATGGAATTCACCCAGAACACCCTAGCAACTACTTAGCAACACCCTGGCAACACATCCATTATATTTGTAGTAAAATCACTGTTGCACAACCTCTCATGGCTTATTGCTTTATGATATAACTTGAGATCATTAACAGTTTTTACTGTAAACTATCAGCGCTAATGCTAAAGTGAGCAGGTCTGTCATCTCAAATCTTGTGTGCGCTCGTTCGTTTTTGTTGACAATCAGCAGCAGATTGTTATTGTGGCACCACTTTGTCAGTTCCGCCACCTCTTGCCTTCTCATCATTGTGATGGATTAGCTCAATTATCCTGGCTTCATCATGAATTTGGTCTCGTGGCTGTTGCAGCATGCTGGGAAACACTCATAAGTGGGTAAAGCAAACAGGTACTGGTAAGAGAGCAGCGTTTAAGAGCACCAGCGTTCAGATTTAATCTGATTAAGTCAAGTCAAGTTTATTTGTACAGTGCTTTTCACGATACAAATCATTGCAAAGCAACTTTACAGCAAATTACAATGATTCACTGCACATGCTTTAAAAAAATGATCTTGTTTGGACAATATTTTAATTGAAGAGTATCTTGGATGTTTTTTGGATAATCCATGTGTTTTAACCTCTATAAATATATATTTATATTTTGATTGTCATTTATGTGTTGTGTGTGTGTATATATATATATATATATATATATATATATATATACACGCATACATAAATACACAATGCACTAGATAGATAGATAGATAGGGTCATCTTAGCTTAGCTTTATAATGGTGGAGTGTTTTTGTTTGAATTTGTTGAATTTCATCACCTACTAGAATGGAAAAAAAAATTTATTTTTTTTAAACAGGTGTCTTTCTATGTAAGCCAATCACATAGTCCCGCCCCCAAACTCATGCTCTTTCCAATAGAGAGAGTAGAACCACAGAGACGGTATCATACGGTATATTCATAGATCCGTTTGTGTTAGAGGACCTATGTCACAGATGAAAGAAAGTGCCGGTCTTTCCATAACCATATAAAATCACACGTCTACACTTTATCACCGCTCCAACCATGGAAATGTCACTGCATGCTTATCATTCAGGTATGACTCCTCGACACAAGCACAATTGGCGCTATAAACATTGAGAGCAAAAGGTTGAAAATATCCTGAATAGCAGAGTCATCTATCCATGTTTTCAGGATGTGTAATATTCATCGTCAAGGCCAAACGTTTCACGTGTTTCTCCTTTCAAGAGTTCTGAGCACCTCATCTTCCTGGCTCGCTGAGAGCTTTAATGGCAGGTTTGGTGTTTTGAACCTAAAAATGGCCATGAAGGTAATGCATTTGTATTGTGCTGGGATGTTTGTGAAAGTGGGTTGCCTGTTATTCCCTTTGTAGTGAGTAATAGCCAGCAGTCTTTGCCATATGGTGAGTGCTTCACAGCTGTGACTTTGTCTTTCGTATTCTGTCCGCTTGTGTGATCAAGGTTATATCTGTGTTTTAAGCAGTTTCTGTTAAAGCAACTTAATGCAGTATTTTTTCTTGTAGGGAGGAAGGAGGAGTGCAAGTAGCCCTTGTGCTGGTTCTTGTCTCAAATTCTGATTGAGATGGGTTTAACCTTGAGTGACCGCAATCTGCCGCCACATGGACACTGGTGTCTGATGCAGTGCATACTGGAGAAATATGCTAGAATGCTCCTAGCATGCAGATTTGAAAATGAGCTAAATGTTGCTAGTATATACTGTAGTGTGCACTAAAAAATGTAATTGAATGTTGTGTAAATGTTCTTAGCATGCGGTGCATTCTAAAGAGACATGCTTTGAACACTGGCTAAATGTTTCTATATAGTGCACTTTAAATAAATATTGTTTGATTGTTCTGTAAATATTCTAAGCCTACAGTGCATACTAAAGCGACATGTGCTGAACGTTGGCTAAATGTTTTTGCATATATTGCATACTAAACAAACATTATTTGAATGTTTCGTAAATGTTCCTGTAATGAAATGCTTACAAAAAGAATCCTGATTTGAACATTGGCTATATGTTGCTAGTACATACTGTAGTGCACACTAAACAAACATTCCTTGAATGTTCTGTAAATGTTCCTAGCATGCAGTGCATACTAAAGGGACATGCTTTGAACACTGGCTAAATGATCCTAGTATGTATTACATGTTAAATAAATATTCTTTGAATGTTGTGTTCAAGTGCATACTAAAAACACATGCATTGAACATTAGATAAATGTTTCTAGTATAAAGTCCATGCTAAACAAACAAACATTCATTCAGTGTTGAGTGTAAATGTTCCTAGCATGCAGTGCATACTAAAAATACATGCATTGAACATGGGTTAAATATTTCTAATATATATAGCACATACTAAATAATCCTGATTTGAACATTGGCTAAATGTTTTTAGTATGCAGTGCATGTGAAATAAATATTATTTGAATGTTCTGTGTAAATGTTCCAAACATGTAGTGCATAGTAAAGAGACAAGCTTTGAACATTGGCTAAATTCTCCTTGTATACACTGTATGCTAAACAAACATTCTTTAAATGTTCTGTAATCGTTCCTCCAATGCAGTGCATACTAAAGATATTGAACATTGGCTAAATGTTTCTAGTATATAGAGCACACTAAACATTCTTTGAATGTTCTGTCTAAATAATTCCTAGCATGCATTGCATACTAAAGAGCCATGCTTTGATCATTGCCTGAATGTTTCTAGTATATACTGTAGTGTGTGCTAAACATTCTTTGTATGTTCCATAAATGTTCCTATAGAAGTGCACACTAAAGAATCCTGATTTGAACAATGTTCCTAATATATAGTGAACGCTAAAGAAACGTGGTTCAAAATGTTCCCCGTATGCAGTGCACGATGTTTTGATTCATGACTTTTCCTAAATGTTTGGCTAGCATTTTCCATTTTCTGAGGACATGTACTGGGGTGCCAAACCAGCAACAGATACTCAACAAATGCTGTCTGAAATGGGAAAAACCTTGAGTGAGGTGTGTGCTTGTGTGTGTTTGTGGGCTGTGTGTCTATATTTGTTTGAATAGTTCCATTAGTGGAGACTGTATGTCTGACAGAATTGATTTGTACTCAACAGATAAAAGCACTTTTAGGAAATCTCAAATGAATGTTCCTCTTTTAAATTGCAGGATATGGCATGAATATATTTGTTCTTTTGCTATCCTTTTATTTTATTTTATTTTATTTTTTGTCAGATTTTTGTGACAAGGTTTATTTTTATGTTTTGCATTTTATTTTATTTGTTTTGTTAATTTATAAGAATGAGAATTATCAGAAATTATATTATTTATATTCTGCAAAACATTACTTATATTCTGCTAATCTTTCTCAGTACTGATTATAAAAAAAAGAATGGAAAAAAAACTATAAAATATTAAATAGTATTGCAATAATAAAATTATTTTACGCATTGAGATTGTATTTGTCATCACTCTCCAGTCTGGATTATAACTGTTCATCTTCTATAAGCCTGTCATGTCAGCTTAGAAAACATTGTCTTTAACAGTGGAAAAACATCTTATCTTTTTTAGCGAGTGTATTTAATTCTCTCTCTCTCATGTGCTAGCTATCGTTCTCAGTCCAGATAATCGTCCTGTGCCCGATCTGCTATCATGACCTCATTTTGTAAGACCCAGTCTTGCAGGTGAATCTCTTTCATCTGCAGCAGAGTGGTTTGGGAGCAGCTCACAGCTATATTTATCATTTCTGTCTCGTTTTGAACACTTGAAGACTTAGTTATCGTAATTCATCCTGAGATTTGCCAAGCACCTCCCAATTAACCCACCTCCCCTTTCCGGGTGACCTCATCAGTGACAGCATTACACCCGCGCGCTCGCCAGGGCCTCTGAAACACACACACACACACACACACACACATCTGACGGTCTGAGAAACAAGGAGGGTGAGACTATTGTATATCATAAAGTCACTATAAATGCATGTTATATTTATACATATTTACTCAATTTTACACTGCAAGTGTGAAAAGTCACTCTCAGAAAACTAGTTAGCAATCATTCTGTTAACGTTCACATTCATTTCAATGGCAGTTGTTCAGCTATAGGGAAAAACTTAAACTCTTGGACTGGATATGGATCTTTTAGCTTGACTCTGTATTAAAAATAATACCTTGTAATAACTTCTTTAAGTTTCAGAATGTCAATTTAAATGTCACTTTATTTGTATAGCACAATTAAAACAACACATGTTGACCAATGTGTTTTACATGTATCTAAAAATATTATTCCATCCATCCATCCATCCATCCATTCATCCATCCAATTTGTGTAAATTTATACATATATTTTTATTGCTGTTTTTTTGTCGTCATTTCTAAGTAGTTTTGAATAAAAGTGTCTTATAAAATGAATCTATGTGATTGTAAATGTGCAAATTTATTTTCAAAGATACTTTTTCCACTTTTTTTCACTAAATCATGGCCATGATGCATACCAGATGCAAAATATTGTCCAGATTGTAAATTGAATACGTGTTCTGCATTCATGCCATGTGTCTTCAGCATTATCTCATCCCTGTGATGGTAATGTGCACTGCTCATAGGTCCTGATATTCCTCCTGATGAATGAGTCACACGTGTCTCATGACTCATATAAATGGCCTTGTGCAGCTTTGATTTCAACCTCTGCTGTCCTATTGTATGTAAATTATACTGGCATATTCATATTTGACAGCAAAAGGGAGGCTAATGACAAGAGAAAGCTTCCCTGGAGTTGAACGAGGGACTGCTTTGTGTAGAAAAATTACATGTACAGATTGAACGTGCATTTTCTTTCCACCTCATTTGACCCTTGCTAGCGCGCATACTCTGAATTAGAGATTTGAACAAACCCCTAACATCAACATTGGTGTGCGGAAGAGATGTGCTGTTGTGCTTTAAGGACTTCTTGTGGTTTTATGGTCAAAATAAAAGTCTAAAAATAAAGAAATTAAGACAAACAATTAGCATTGTGATTTTACAGTTGTAATATAAAATAAAAATTAATATATTGTTTTAAATACCTTTTTTATTTTACAGTGAAATATTAAAATAGTAATATTTATTATTTAGTTTTTAGTATTTTTTCTATGGTATGTATTTTTGGATATTTTTCAGCACAAATCATCAAATGGAATAGAGCAGCGTGAACATTCATCAGAACATCTCCTTTTGAGCTCATGTATTTGTAGTGACATATTGGTGAGTAGCACATTTATAAAGTTTTTGACTGAACTATTTCTGCATGGTATGCTTTGAATATATGTGCTGTACTGTATGTGCATGATTGAATCTGTCAGCGGTTTGTGCCTGCAGCCGTATGCAGTGCGTGTGTGTGTGTGAATACAGTCAGCAGTGGTGTTGGATCAGATGGAGATAATGAGAGATTAATCACAGGGATGTGATAATCACAACTCTCTCTGTCTTTACAGCGCAGCGGGCGGACACTGCTCTTATCAGCATGTCCCATTTTCTTAAGTCATCACCCCGTCCCTCCATCCATCCCCTCCCCCTAGAGCAAGATAAGAGAGATCGCGCAACAAGGGTGGAGAAAAAAATGGACAATAGATAGAGAGTGCATGGTACAAATGGAGAGAGAGAGAGGTGCGTACAGACGCTTGGCTGGCTTTTATTGAATTGCATCTGCGGCTCTGAGGTGATGAGACAGAGGCGCGGTAAAGGCCTAGTTAACATGAGTCTTATGCTCCTGAGGTTGTCGCCACGGTTACCGCTCAACTGCCCCCTCACATCCACTCAGTCCCACCCTCAGTGGCCGCCCAGGACCACCGTGTTGTTCTCGATAAATGCTGCGGCTCTAGTGCGAGGTGGCGCGGTCGCATTGGCTCATTCCCGGCCGGTGGCGCGGCGATAAGAACGGCCTCCGCATCTGCGGCGGCACACTTTGATAAAGCGCGGTTTATACCGCAATTTGTTGCTGCCGCTGGTGTCGGAGGAAACAATGATTACACTCCCACCCCAAGAATTAGCCATGGGGGCCAAAACAGAAATCTTTCAATTTAAAAACATATGAGATGATGATGATTAAGTGTTGTTTGTTTGTTGTTGTTATTGCGCCGGCACTTGAGCGCTCGCGGAGGGTAGGCCTATCATTAACGCTAATATGTAGTTTTAAAACACAAAGCTGATGAAATGTCTGCGCTAAGCGGTTATTTATTTCTCTTGAGCTGGCAGGCATTGTAATACAATAAATGCTGATGATAGTAGATTTGTTCATTTGGCTGAATTATCAATATCTCGGGATGCCGCTAATGGTGGGATGCAGTAGGTGATTGCAGGTAGGTGGAGCTGTAGAGTCTAAGTGATCAGTCCGTAAAGACCTTTTAAAGCTTATCTAAACAGTTTGATAGGCCTATATATTGAGAGCAAAACAAGCTCATATTTTTTGTTTAATTGCATGGCACAAAAGCGAAAGTTCTATAAAAAATACAGAATTATCAAATGTTTAATTTGAAATTTCAAAATGGACAAATAAGCTATTGGTAAATATTATTTTTAAATGCACATTTTACATATGTAAAAAGTAAACTTATAAAAAAATATATTATTTATACTACATTTGTAATTTTTAATTAAACATTATGACCCCATGAAATCAAAATGTATTTATTTTTTTATTTTTTTGGCTTTTAGGCTATACGTCATACTGTCATAGTATTTATTCATATTTTGAATTAGCTTTTATTTTCATATTTTCAGTTTTATTTTAGTTTCAGTAATTGTTGTGTATATCAAAATGCTGGCCAAATTGTGCAGACCTACAGCAAACAAACAAGCACAGCAAACCTGGATTTATTTTAAATCACATTTTAAATCACAATTTTTGTCAGCATTAGAAATTATTGAAATAATTTCAATTTAAAAACTGACAATAAGCAATTGGTAAATACTCTTTAAAAGTGCATATTTTGCATGTAGGCTATACAAAGCAAACTTTAAAATATTAAAATATTGTATATTTTTTATACTACATTGGAATCAAATGTTTTGTGGTATTTAGGCCAAGTTTGTTAGCTGTTATTTTATTATTATTTATATACTATTATAGCATTCAGAATTTGAATTAGCTTTTATTTTTATATTTTCAGTTCCAAGTTCAGTTTCCAAATCAATTTTAGTTTTTGTTAAATTTGTTGTATAATCACAAAATTATATAAAATAATTGTATGTACTTTTGTCATTTATA
>NW_015633542.1:1756636-1772790 GCF_001515625.1 Sinocyclocheilus rhinocerous
TTTGTCATTTATATATATATATATATATATATATATATATTTTTTTGTTTTGTTTTATTTATTCAATTTTGGTTTTCAGTTTTAGTTAGTCCAGTACTTAAAATTATTTAAGTTAGTTGCTAAGGCAACATTTGTAGGTTTCATCTAATAATTGTTAGTCATGAAAGTGATTTTATTAAAATTAATAAATTGATAGTGGTGTTAGTCATTTATAAATATCAGGAGCTTTGTTTTATTTTATGAACATTTCTCTAATTCAGTAAATGAGAAACAGTTGTAGTTACCCATAATTGAGGCTGAATATAAAAGCTACCTAAAAACACCACAGGCACGAAACACCATATAAGCGTTGCTTGTGTCTTGAGTTGAGTTAATCTGGTTTTAGATCAGTCCTCCGTCACAGACTCCCGCTGGGTCTCGAACACAAACGGCCGAATCACCAGCAGGGATGCTGCTGCATTGTGGGCCGTAATTGTAATCCTCAGAGCCAAAGAAAAGGCTTGTTATGTTTGTTAATTAAAACCGCAATCAAATTTGTCCTTTAAACCGTCTGCAAAAGCAAATATCTGTGCAATTCAATTCAGTCACACCTACAACACACAAACACCAGGGAGAAGAGAATGGAGGGGGCAAATTGTGTCACATGCTAGTCTATTGTGCAGTTGACTGTTCCCATTTGATAAAATGAGCTGTGTGTAACATTAGAGAGAAATTAGCTTCAAACAATCAAGAAAAGTATTGAGCTGCCTAACTAGACAGCATTTTTAGGCATTCAAGTTGTGTGCATTCGTTACTGTTTTTATTGCGCATTGTTCTGATGTTAACAGCTATCAACCTAGCTATAAACATACCTACAGTTTAATTAATTTTAACTAATCTGCTTGGCAAGATTCTTTTCTTATCGGTTTATATTAATGCCCTGTATAATGCTGTTTGTGGTATCATTGATAATGTAATGCACATTTGTGTTGCTTTATGAATTGCATTGACGTATCATAAAACATTGCATCAAATTTGGTTTGCGTAGCTAGGAGCAAATTTAGTTGTGCGTGTGTGTGTGTTCTACTCAATACTCATGAGTACTTTTAAATAGGCTACTCTTTTACTCTTACTCAAGTAGTTTTTTTGGACAAGTACTTTTACTCTACTCACACTACATTTTTTGGAAGGTAATGGTACTTTTACTTGAGTATATTTGTTCAGTACTCTTTCCACCACTGTTGATATATTGAAATATATCAACACAGGGAAGACAATAGCATTTTTTATCCATTTCATGGGTTTTAAAGTACTAATATCCCACCTTGACTTTGTTTTGAGGTTTTATTGGTCGTCCATCTTTAGACCAGGTTATTGTAGGCCGTGGATTTCCCTGAGCTGCACACTTCAGGGTTACCGATCTCCCTACAAACACTTCAACTCCAGGAGGGGAGGTCTCCGTAAACACAGGAGGTGCTAGACATAGAAATAAGCAAAGAAAACTGTCATAATCTTTCAAAGAATTACAAATATTCATTAACAATCAAATGTGAGGCTATGAAGAGCAGTACATAAATTAGTTCTTCTTAGTGTGAAAGAGTTACTAACAAAAAGCAGCGATGTTACCAAATTTAGTTTTCAACCACAGGCCTACTTCTCTGATTCATTTTTAAATTACATACTCTAATAGTTAAACATTTTAAATATAAATTACATTACATTACATATCTATATATTACATATCTACAATGTACATATTACATATTACATATCTATATATCTTAATAATCTACACCACTGTTTAACAAGCCTGCATTTTTTACGATCAAAAATACAGTAAAAACAGCAATATATTGAAATATTATTAGAATTGAAAATAAAAAACAATTATCTGAATATATATATATATATAAATTTAATATGTCTATATAGTTTTTATTATTTTTATTTCAGTATTATTAGTATTATTATTACAGTATTACTAATTTTATTACTTAAACTAAAATAAAAATTGTTGTAATTTAAGTTTTTTTATACATATTTTATTTAGTTTTAGTTAACATTTTTAGTAACAAAATTAGTTTTTTAATGATTTTAGTTTTAAATATAACAATAATAAACTGCTGTGTGTAAATGTGCCTTTGACATTTATGTAATTTTTTTAAAATGTCTTTAAATATGTATTTTGTTTATTAATTATATTTAAGTTTTACTACTTTTACTTTTATTTATTTTAATACATCAAGTTAAACTAAAAATGAAAAATGTTGCTGAAATAAAATAAATTTAAGGTATATATATATATATATATATAATGATTTTAGCTTTAGTTAACTAATTTTATAATTAACTAATTTTAATAACTAAACCCTGATTTGGACTATTTTACCCAATGTTTTTGTTTTTATGCTTATGAGTATCACATTATCATTTGTTACCAGTTGTGAGTCGAGTCTTTCATGTCCATGTAGAGCGATCTAAATCAGTAACATTTCTGTTTTTAGTTAGGATGCTAACTAAATAGCTTAGATGGTAGCTGTTTATATAGGCTGTGCATTAGTTTGTAGAACAGAGCTTGTAGCGTTTGTGTGCATCTGCATGCAAGTGTGTGTGTGATTTCTCCAAGTGTATTGATTTAACTGGATTCGATTAGTTCCTTTGAACTGCTGTGTGATTTTACACAAGCGCTGCCGCTACATATCAGCCTGCCTCCCTGAGGAAATACACACACAGACAGAGAGAGAGAGAGAGACACAGGACACCTGTCACCTTTGATAACCCTCACCCCAGCAGATGGCTTTTGTTTGCTGTCCTGCTAACCTTCACCTCTTTCTCTTCACAGGCCTGTTATATAACAGCATGTACACAAGTGTGATGCTCCTGTTAGTTCATGTTATACATTAGAAGCAAAATCTTTTAGAACAAACAAATCCGCTGCCTTAGGCAATGAGAAAACACAAGCTGGAAACTTCTCATATTCACAGGAAGATCTGCAGAATTCATGCTTATGCTCATAGAATTCTTATATTCAAGTTGCATATTCATATTTTTATTCAGCATCTTTGTCTAATTTCTGTAATAATATTGTTAATTGTCATTTAAAAAATATATACATTTACTTTTCATTTTATAAATATTCTATGCGATATCAAGGTATTGAAGATACATTCTGTGAAAACTAGTCTTGTTTAGATCAGTGGTTCTCAACCTGGGGGGCGCAGTGTCGTTTCTCATGGCGGCTTAGAACACCCACTGTTGCTGCATGAGCATGTGATACGCAAACTACAGCTCTCGGCTGGATAAAGCAAGCCAGTGTCGTGCTAGTAAAGTTTTGATGGATGAAGATTGTAATCAAGGTAAAGAAGATTACAGTGACACACAGGAGTCGTACATTAAGCACGCGTGTGTCCATTATTATTGATGGGCAAACAAACCGTGTAGGTCTATGTGCGCTCTTGGCGCACTGATCACTAAAACATCATATTTCTGTTTTAACACAGTTAAGTAAATTCACGTTGTTGTCAAAATGAATGTACAGCGAGTGTTTTATAACGGATGCTAACGGAAGCGTGTTTTGGAGAAGTTTTTGAGGATCAGTGGTGTTTAAACGGGCATCAGACGCTCCAAACACAGACAAGAGCACGTGTTCTGTCAGAGGAACTGTTCAATGATAACGCTGAGTTTCGCCGAAGCATATCGCTGAGTTTCCACACATTCAGAATGTTTTCATTTTTCATTTGTATTTTGCTTTGTTTAGTGATTCTGAATGGATCCATACAGTAATTTATATGCAGTCCTTTGGCATTTCCCTGTGGTCTTGTTTGGTATGGCAGGTTGACTTGTGCTGGTTAAAGTTACTGTAAAATTGGGCTTTACATAGTCTACTTTTAAATAATTTTAAGTTGTAAAGAATATCTGCAGAGACATTTTTGCAAAGTATGTTTGCAAAAAAAGAACACGGAATGTTTAAATCTATCTTGAATTGATTTTGTTTAAAAATAATTGTGGAATTGAAAAATAATAACACTACAATACAAAGGTTTTTGTATCCATCCATCCACAATCTGTTGTTCCATCCATTAATCCATCCATCCATTAATGATCTGTTGTTCCATCCATCCATCCATGATCTGTTTTCTATCCATCCATCCATCCATCCATGATCCAACCGTGATCTGTCATTCCATCCATCCGTCCATCTCTATCTATCCATCCATCCATCCATCCATCCATCCATCCATCCAACCAACCGTGATCTGTCATTCCATCCATCCGTCCATCTCTATCTATCCATCCATCCATCCAACCGGGATCTGTTGTTCCATCCATCCATCAATCCATCAATGCTTCCGTCTCTATCTATCTATCTATCTATCTATCTATCCATTCATCCATCCATCCATGATCTGTCGTTCCATCCATTCATCCATCCATCCAATCAGGATCTGTTGTTCCATCTATCTATCCATCCATTCGTCCGTCTCTATCTATCCATCCATCCAGCTGGGATCTGTTGTTCCATCCATCCATCCATCCATCCATCCATCCAACCAACCGTGATCTGTCATTCCATCCATCCGTCCGTCCATCTCTATCTATCCATCCATCCATCCAACCGGGATCTGTTGTTCCATCCATCAATCAATCCATCAATGCTTCCGTCTCTATCTATCCATCCATCCATCTATCCAACCGGGATCTGTCGTTCCATCCATTCATCCATCCATGCTTCCGTCTCTATCCATCCATCCATCCACAATCTGTTGTTCCATCCATTCATCCATCCATCCATCCATCAATCCATCCATCCATCCATCCATGATCTGTTGTTCCATCCTATCTTGCTTCATTTCTTCCTTGCTTCCTTCCATCCTTCCTTCCTTCCTTCCTTCCTTTCCTCAGCACTTGTGAAATGTAATAATGGCTCCTTCATCAATGTAAAAGACAAAGCTCTATCCTTAATTCTTCCATACACTCTGCTGTCAGCTCTTTCAAGAATTCATGTATTCAAAATTCAGTATAGTTTAGTTAGTATAGTTTGACCTCTAAAAATGACACTGAATATATCAACAGCAACTTTGAATGCAGTAGTGTGATTCATCTCTACAACATCAGATAAACCACAGTCATATCTAGTATTCTGCACATTACAATGACGACTTTCATTACGGTACGAATTTCACTGCGTTGATTGTTAATCAATCAACATTTTCACCTCCATGCTCTGTCCAGCATCTCCTACTCTCTTTTCAAAAAATTACAGGTTGTGTACTCGGTGTGCATGTGTTTGTGTATGTGCTTATGTGTGTGTCTATGCATGAATGGCTCCAGTTGTGTCAAACAGTAAATAGAACAAGTTCATGCAGTGATAACTCATGATTGATTTTGCTTTGTTACTGTATGTTTGTGCTTGCATTTAAGTGTGGACATACACATTTACTAGACATCACACAGCATTCATTCATGAGATTTACTTTAGTTTATAATCTAACCTGCACAAATCTAATTGCATAGATTTAAACATCGGTTGTTAAAATTATAATGCATCAAACCAGGTAATAATTGTATATTTTGTAAATGGGAATGTTATGTTCATATATGTACAGCGTAACTCATTTGGCTGCTGTTTATTTGCTGTAGGACAGTGAAGTCTCTGAGGTGTTGTGTGTTTCTTTATGATAAGGATTGGCTGTGAGTGTGTGTTTGTGTGTGTTTTTCATGAGTTTTATATTTTTCCATAAGCAAAGATGGACTTGAAATGTTTAGAACAAAAGGAAATGCGAATCATTACTGGAAACTATTTTTTTTCAGGCATTACTGCATGAGATGCTATATTGGTGATTAGTATATTATACAGTTCATAACTCTATTCATCATTAACTGATGTAATATTAATGCACAAATGTTCTTGAACTACAAAAGTTAAGCTTTTTATTTAAAAATAAAAATGTGATGGGTCATTCAATAACTTGAATTTCGATTTATAAGGTTATCCATACTTCATAAAAACAAAATTTAAAACAATATTTTATGGTAAAATTATATTACTACATACAATTTTACAGTCTTATTATACATATTTTTGCATACATATACTCTTGTTATCTTTTATATTTAAGTGATTGTAGTCATTTAGTTACTTCTATTGTATAAATGTGTTTATATATATATATATATATATATATATATGATACTACTAATAATAATAACAACAACAACAGAACACATTACATAATTGTTGTTATTAAATGAAATATCTGGACATTTAACACTTATTTAATAACATTACAGATTGATCTGAATAAACAGGGTATGTGCAACTTTGGTGTATAAGTGTCACGAATCCGGTCTAGATAGTCTGCCTTGGATCTCTCTCTCATCTTGTCGTTTGGACTCTGTTTGCCCCTGCCTGGACTATTACCGTGTACCTGGATTATCTCTCTCTGTCTAGCCCTCTGGATGTCATTTGCTGATCGGAGACCCTCGTCTGCTCTTGGATTATTCTTGTGTCTTGCCTGTACCATACCTGTTTGCCATTGTTTGACCCTGCCTGTGTTCTGACTATTAAATGAAATATCTGGACATTTAACACTTATTTGATAACATTACAGATTGATCTGAATAAACAGGGTATGTGCAACTTTGGTGTATAAGACAGCAGGCTAACCAGGTAGCTGTATTTTGTGCGAATGATATAAATCATAATGTGATTTTGTAGAAATTGTAATCAGGTGCTAAAAAAAAAAGAGCACCCATTAAAATGTCTTTGCATCAAGGACCCGATCATAGAAACAATGCAAAGTACAAGCGCAGCGTTGAGCTTCTTGAGTCTGTTCAGTAAGGAGCGTTTTGATTGGTGGATTAAAAGCACACCACGATTGGCTGAACGGAACATCCTCCAAAAAAAGATATTTATGAATCTTAACCAGTGTCAGGAAGGTCTCAAAAATACCACACACAAATTCAAAGCAGTTCACACACATGTGACGATTTGCAAATCTATCTACACATGTAACATCATTCATAAATGTGTGATGGAAATTAATTCAAGAACTTGATATATACATATTTGTGTAAACGTTTTAAATTTATTTAGGTAAGATGCATTTGTGTGAGCATTTGGGGAAATATTTATGCTTTTACCTGTGTATTTATGAATTGTGTTTTGAATTTACGAATCGTATTTTGTAAATGTAAATTGTGCTGTGCATTTATGAATTTCGTTTTGTAAATGTCTTACTTTTGAGGCTGATCTGGCTCCATAGTTTAGTGTTTTGGTTCACTGTAAAAAATATATATTTTTTAAAATTGTAAATAAAACAAAGACAATTTGAGTATGTTTTACAGCAATATTTTAGTCATTGTACTTCAAAATGTCATGTTTACTTAAATGTTTCTTTGTAATTGTTTGTGAAATTTACTAATAATTTCTGAGAGAAAATTGAATGTGTGTCCTTGTTCTTTATCTCTTTGTTTTACGTGTTTGTTTTATGTGTGTGCTCATTGCGTGTGGTTTGAGGTCAGTGTTATGTAACCTTATGGCATATTATGGCTCAGCTATTAACCCCAGATTAACCTCAAACAGCAGAGGTCAGTGAGGAGAGAGAGATGACAGAAAGACAGCGGGACAGCCGTCTCATCCGCAGATTTCAGCTTTATGAAATGGATATTCTCCCTCATTATCTAAAATACTAAATTATAAACCTTTTCTGCCCAACTGCCATAAAACTGTGAGATTTCACTTGAACAGGGACACACAGAGCTGCAGAAATACAAACCATTGACAAAATTATACATTTATCATCTTGTATATGTGTAGTACGTTTTACATGTTTTTTTTTCATGTGTCTTACAAATTATACTAATTAATATAAAATTATATTAATAAAAAATTATATTACCTTAAAAAATATTACCATCTGAAAATGTGTATTTGTATATATATATTGTTTGGCACATTTATTTATTCATAGTCATTTGAGTAATTTAGTTATTTAAATTTTCTTTAAAATTAGTTTTTTTTAATTACTCTTTTGTCTTCCCCTCTAAACAACATTTTACAGTAAATTACAGAAATATAAAACTTAATTAATATAATGCTGGCTTATTCTGTTTAAAATTAGACAAATTTTCCACTGTGAAAAATCATTTGCCATCTTAAATTTAAGTCAGTTTAGTATGATTTAAGTATCAAATTAAATTATATTAAACTGACTTAAAAATTGAGTTGAAATGTATTACGTAAAAAAAAAAGTTTCAATTATTTTGATAAGTTCACATAAATGTAAAAACATATGTTGCCATAGCTTAATCATATTTTTAGTTTGGCAGGGAATTTTTAGTTTGGCTCTTTATTAACTAATAACCATTATCTGTATTTCTTTAAAGTTCAGCACTTTTATTTTTCAGAGGGAATCGTTTTTTGTTGGTGTTTCTGTTGGTCGTCGTCTTCTTTTTTTTTTTTTTGGCAGCCCTTACTGAGCATATTGTGAAGTCCATCTTTGGCACACAAACACACACACTCTGCAATGCATTACCCTACTGTCCATAAATATAATCCATAAATTGGTTTAAAAGTTCCTATAACTCTAAATTCTGTTAGCAGAGCCATTTGGGATTATTGTACCTACTGAATGGAATGAATGCAAACACGTTGACCAATCGGAAGGCTTTCGCTGGCATTCCTACAGCTGTAACTCAAACACTGTGTTTGTATGACCTTCACTTAATGTGTTTGATTCCTCTGAGACTTTGAGAGAGTGCAGCGGGATATATTTATCCAGGAGTTTTAGCGTGCGACTCCAGAAGAGTTAGAGCAGGATTTGTTTTATTGAGGCCCGATGATGGAATTTCAGGAGAGGGAGGAGGCGGTAAAGCAGCCATGAAATTGGTGGTCGGATCAGATGTGAATCAGAGCGCAAGAGCAAAAGGAATAGAGAGGTAAGGAGAGGAGAGAGACCCTGCTGGCTGAAGGTTGGTTGGGATTAGAGGACCTCTGGGCTCTGGAGAGCCAGTTGAGAGCCAATTTTATTCTCTGGTAACTCGATCGAAGAGAAAGTCACTGGAGCCCTTTGTGTTTCGAGAGAGAGAGAGAGGGAAACAAAACAACTCAGATGTTCAGATGATCAAAAATACAGTAAAAACAGAAAATATTGTGAAATATTATTACAATTTAAAATAACTTTTTTTCTATTTGAATACGTTTTTAAAATGACATTTCACATGATCCTTCAGAAATCGTTCTAATATGCTGATTTGCTGCTCAAGAAACATTTATCATTATTATCAATGCTGAAAACAGTTTGTTGATTAATGTTTTTTGTGGAAACCATGATGCATTTTTATTTTCAGGATTCTTTGATGAATAGAAAGTTCAAAAGAACAGCATTTATTTATTAAATTTTTTTGTAACATTAATTTATAAATGTATTACTGTCATTTTTAATCAATTTGTGTCCTTGCTGAATAAAATTTGTTTAAAAAAAAATCTTACTGACCCTAAACTTTTGAACAGTAATATTTTAGTCAAGATTGAGAAACAAGAAGTCTTTTTCCATCACATTTTTCCCCTTGTTTTCAGAATTAACTTTACAATTTTGTAGTTAAATGATGAAAACTTAGTAACAACAACTTAATAACAACAATAATAAAAACCTAATAACAACAATAACAAAACTTAATAACAACAACAACATTAATAATAATAATTACTGTTACAACAACTGTTACTGTTGCTCGGTCAGACAAGTTTTTAAGTCTCATAGGAATGAATTGGAGATTTTTGCAGGCAGTGCTATGATTTTCAGTATAATGTGCTTAAAAAACAAAATGAATACGCACTGGACTGAAGTTCTGACATTCTAAAGCATATTATCTGCTTTAACTTGCTTTTAAGGAATGTATTAAATTATGCACTAATGCACAAAAAGTCTCAGTTTGAGCTCCATTTAATCTCACTGCTGTTTAAGGGTGGATGAAAAAGGAAAAGTTAAAAGTCATTGAAAAAAATTAGAGCAATTAGAGACCTAGTAGAGGTTGAGACTCGGGTTCAATCTTATGCTTTTAGACTTCAAAGATGTGCTCATTTACCATTAGCCTCTCGTGACCTCTTGAGCTGGACGACAGACGGTTACTGAACATTCAAGTTTGTCTGGGGAAACTCTGCATTCTCCTTTGAAGCAACCTCTCATCAGTCCACATCAGACTAGCAGCGGGATGTTACTGTTACCATGGCAGCTACATGCTAGCAAAACACCTTGAGTTTATCACTGCCGTCTCTGCCCTCCACAAACACTCGGGCATCATCAGTCCTACAGCTATGACCTGCTGCAGTGATTCACAGTTCAAAATGTTTATTATTAAAAGCTGTGTAGTGAAGACATAGACTTTGGTTTGTGTGGTTCATTTCAGCTAATATAGGTTCATTCAGACAGGTAATTTCAGTGAACCAGTTCAAAAAAAGATTTGCTGATTCATTTGTTCACTTGTGTTCGCAAAGTCATTTTGGACTGTTTGTTTTTGGTGATTCAGTGCATGTCTTTACTAAATAGTGTTAATAAAAGTCAGTTAAAATGATTTATTTTAGCAAATGAATCAGTCCAGGTGGTTTATTTTGATGAATCAGTTCAACTAGGTTTGTGGTTATTGATTGCCGGCAGTTCTCTTTGTATTTGAACGGCCAGAACTGACTTTGAGTCATCACTCAGTAGTGTTCAACTCACTTGTGACTGGGCAGATAAAGAGATTTGAATTGTCGTCAATCATTAATCACAGATCCACTTAATCCAACACTCTCGGTAGTGTTCAATAAGTAAGTTCAATAAGTGAATCAGTTCACTGATCGGTTCACTTTTAATGAAGCAGTTGCTGATTCATTTGAGTGTTCACTGAGTAGTGTTCCCAGATAATCTGTCCTGATTGTTTGTTTTTAATGAATCTGTTCAGTTTATTTCAAATATAGTCCCCCCATATTTCTACGATTTCAAACACTAGGGTCTAATATATACGTACATTATATATTAGGGTCTATAGTTAATATAAATATTTTACATATATACATGTATGAATTACATATATACAATTTTAATTCAATTATTTTTAATAAATGTAGTATATAAATATATTTATATGTAATATAAATATTTCACACACACACAAATAATTATATATATATAATGTATTCATAATGTTTCATTTAATTTTCAGTGAACTGATTCAAATTCACTGATTCATTTGATTCATAATGTTCACAAACGTTGCTTTTGATGATTCTGTTCAATCTTAGTTCATTTTGAAAGTTGATTCCTTGATTCATTAGAATTAATTTCACGAAGGTCCTTGTGATCAGTTCACATGCTTTTTTTATATACATTTTTAATATAAATATGTCTGTCTATTAACACGTTTTTGATTAACTTTTATGAAGTGCTTTTAGTATAAATTTATATCATATTTACATTGTTTTATGCTGTCACCCAATTGAAATAACCATTGTTGTTAAGCCAAAAAGCCCCCACAATTTATTTACTTATTTTTTATTCTTCTTCTGATGATCATCTAAAAGATATTATGCTCTTAATTAGCTTCGGAGTCACTACTTTTTGTTAGTATCTTATGTGCAGTGGACTGCTTTTTCAAAAGCTTGTAATTGAATACAATTACAATACGACTCCTGTAGTTTGATCACTGATCTGTATGTGAGTGTGTGTTTGTGTGTGTGTATGAGGTGCAGTGTCACTTTACGCTCTGCTGATTTAGGATTCGCCCTCATCAGAATTCTGCTCTTGTCAAGCGTTAAAGTAGGAGAGAGAATTGACTGTCACTCCTTAATTGATAAACTCAGGCTCTCTCCCCTCCATGAGCAGCAGCAGCTGCCAATCAATAATCATTGTGCCTCTGCAGACGAGGGAATGTTTAGATACATCTAAAATCCTGTGTGTGTGAGATGTATTTGCAGATTAACACTAGCATGGACACGCTGCCTGCAGTGAACACTAAAGGAGAATCCCTGCTCCCTACGACTCAAGGGCAAATGTGTGTTGGTGTGTAAATGGCAAACGAGTGTGTGAGATGTGCAGTGTCTGTCAAACATTGCACTTGTGTATTTGTCTTTAAAAAGAAATTGTATGCACGCGACATTTGTCACCTGTGATGGGTGCAGAAAAAAATAGAGTCCCCCCATATTTCTACAATTTCAAACACTAGGGTCTAATATATATGTACATTAGGGTCTATAGTTAATATAAATATTTTACATATATACATGTATGAATTACATATATACAATTTTAATTCAATTATTTTTAATAAATGTAGTATATAAATATATTTATATATATAATATAAATATTTCACACACACACACACACACACACACAAATATTTTTATATATATATATATATATAATGTATTCATAATGTTTCATTTATACATGAAAAACATTTATATTTATAATTATGTTAAAGTATTTAAAAAATATGTTTATTATTGAAATTTTGCTTTATATTTTGTAAATACGGCATCACAAATAAATATATTGCATCAATTAAAATCATATATCATTCATTAAAATATCATGAGTTTTGTACAATTCTCTCAATTACTCTTGAAGTTCATCATATTTTTTCAAAATGTAATTGATTATTTAATATGTATAGTGCACAAGTCATACGGGCCACTTTTACAATAATTCCATAGTGCTTTTTTGTTGTTATGAAGATAGACAGCCCTAGTCCTGATTTATTTTTATTACAGTACATGGAAATTAGAGGCCAGGATATTCTCCAAAAACACCTTGTGTTTCATGGAAGAAAGAAAGTAAGAATGAGTCAATGAAGACATAATTTTTATTTAAGAATTTTGCATTGTGACTTTATTTTTTTTTATGTATAATTAAGCTACAGTATTTCAAGCAGTCACTCGGAGCAAACAAGCATCATTGCTGTGAGTTTTGCATCGTCTGGCACCACTCACATGAATGCGTAAAACATGTAAAAAAAATTACAAAAATGTAAAACTTTAGTCTTTTTAAAGCCACAAATTACACAAAATCTATGTGATGGCTTCAGTAGTCTGTTTTGTGTAATTTTGTAGATTTGCTTTAATGTGTAAATGTGTTTAGCAGAAGAGTTTATCTGAAGATATTCAGTGGTAATTCCTGGGAAATCTCAGCAGGGAGCTGCGCTTTCTCCAAACAACCATCTTACCTCTGCATCTGAGGTGCGTGTGTGTGTGTGTGTGTGTGTGTGTATTATGCCTGCTCAATTACTTTAGCATAATTGTCTCCAAGGCTGCAGCACTTATGTCTTAGCACACATTATCTATTGTCTAATCAGAGGGAAGATTATTGGGAATGCCGGGAATATACAGACTTGCGCGTGCATTTATACAAGACTCAACCAATCAAACATCAGTTATACACAGTTATCTCTGCTGGTGGTGTTTCAGTTTGTCAATTTCTCAAAGATAATGAGACTTATTCCAACCATTTGTTTAAAGCTAACATAAAAGTTGTTCACAACCAATTTTACTTAATTTTTATTACAGTATATGGAAAGTAACTTTTGCTACTGAATTATCCACTAACCTAGTTTATAGTATTTTTGTCATAGATTATGATTATATATTTAGTCATTTGTTTTTCTTTACAATGAAGTTGTCTATATGTGGTAGATTGTGTTTAACACACAAAAGAGTGATGATCAGGTCAACACTTTGATTGAGGTATAGAAATTACACTGATAAAAAAAAAACTGCACTGGTATCGGATCGGTATCGGTATCGGCCAATACTCAGAATTTCTGGTATCGGATCTGAAAAAGTGGTATCGAGCCAGCCCTACCAAAAAATTTTCTTCTGGCATTGCTGCAAAACATCCTATTTGGAACCTTAGTTTTTGAAAGTGTAATTGTATATATTTCTAATAAGCATCCATTGTTTTGTTTTTTTGTTTTTTTGCAGTAACATATATTGGTTAATCATTTAACATGAAAACAGCATTTAAGAGTGTGTCAATGCATTTAAGAAAGTAAATATGGCCGTTTTTTGATATTAGTAAATCGTAAATTCCTAAAATAAGGAATAAGACTTTTAGTATGAAGTCCATGTTCTGAAGTGTGCATGCTAGAACATTTTGCCAGAACATGTGCTTTCATGCATTTCCACAGTGGTTTAAATTGGTTAAACATGTCACTGGATTCACCTTGGCATTCATTATGCCATACTTTAGTGTTTTTAGCATGTATATAGACAATACAGAGGCAAAAATCATCCTAGAATATGGTAATTTTCTTGGCCAGTTTTACTCAGCACGACAAACCCAGACTGTTCTCCAGAAATAAAAGCCATATGTGTATTTGGGAGAGAGTGGTTTGGTGTATGTCTATGCTATCGTGTGTTTTGGCTTTAAAAATCCTGTGTGCAAGATGAGTGTCAGTGTTTAATGTATGTTTGTGTGAGTTGATGAACACTGGTAATTGATGATGTGCTGCCAAAAAAATTATGACATATTCCCAAAAGTAAAAAGATATTTTAGAGCAGCTAAACAGAGAGGGATTTTGAAAGAGCTGGTCTGTTCGCATAAAGAGCCCATTAGTCTAATTGATGGACGCTTGCCACAAAGTCCAGCCTGATTCAGACCTCTTATGAAGCCGCCGCGCGTTTAAAGGACACAAGGAAACATTTAATGGCTTTGAAAAAAAACAAATGAACCTCCTCCCATATAGGAGTGCGAGTTTGTGGGTCATTCTGTGAAGCAGGTGCCTTTTTTAGTTTCATAAGATGATTTTCAAACATTATCAAAAAAACTCAGTAAATTACACCTTGTCGTCTCAAACTGATTTGAAATATGTCAGGATGAAAATATGCCTTCAGAAAGATAAGGTAGATGTTTTACAGTTTATTTTAGCATTGCAAACTTTGTACTCAGGGTCATGAAACTACAGCATGCACTTTAGAAAATATTATTCTGAGGATTATAAATGATGCTGGAAAGACTGACAAGAACAAAATCTGATAAAACTGACTTTAACTTGTCCCTGGCGAGTTCAAAAACACTTCAGAAACACAAGAAACCGTTCATCCACAAATTAAAATATGCTAAAATGTGCTCTCTCTCTCAGGCCAACCAAGATTAAGAAGAGTTTTTCATTTTCAGAACAGATTTGGAGAAATGTAGCATTTCATCACTTGCTCACCAGTGGATCCTCTGCAGTGAATGGGTGCCGTCAGAATGAGAGTCCAAACAGCTGAGAAAAACATCACAATAATCCACAAGCAATCCACACCACACCAGTCCATCAGTTAACATCTTGTGAAGCGAAAAGCTGCTTGTGATGTAATGCAGTGCTACATTTCTCCAAATAATTTCTCAAAATCTGTTCTGAAAATGAAACAAACTCATCATATGTCTTGGATGGCCTGTGAGTGAGTAAATATTCAGCTAATTTTCATTTTTGGGTGAGCTATTCCTTTAAGGAAGTACATACATACAAATGATGACAGGCTTTTCAAACTATCCCTTTAAAGCTCATGTGGATTATAACTAACTGCTAATTAAATCAGATCTCCATTAATTGCCGTACAGAAAAGTATGTTCAAATAATAAGCACAGTGTTCATTATTGGTATGTCTGCAGGCTGTAAAAAACAGAAGCGCAGTTGAACCGTTTCGGTGTTTACATATCTAATTAGACTGCAGATACAGGTTTAATTATACAGATATCAGTTGTGCAAATTGTTATTTGTGTGTCTGCTCCATGAGGTCTCTAGTGTCTCCTTATCGGACACAAACACAGATCCACACATCACGGAGCGCACATGGTGTGTATAATGTGACCAGCTCAGTGTGGGTTAGCATGTGTGCCATGCTGTCCTGCGGGACTGAGAGACGCATCTGCAACCATATCACTGGAAGACCAGACCAGACCTACAAACACAGTATGACAGCGAAAGAGCTATCAGAGATTATTATGGTGTTTTTTTAAACTAAATAAAAGTCCATTTTAAATGATTAAATAAATGATTAAGTAAAATAAGTATTGCTAATTGTATTTACTTGGCTTTTGTCAAATATTATTGTAATACTAAATATCAAATGCATCTGTGGCAATATTATTTAAAATATATTTATACACATTTTTAGATTTTTTTTATTTTATTTTAATTAATTGGTATAT
>NW_015633542.1:1772913-1780814 GCF_001515625.1 Sinocyclocheilus rhinocerous
TATATATATAATTATTATTATTATTATTTTATTTTTTTCAGTTAATGTTTATTTTATTTAAAGTAAAAAAGTTTTTGGTTTTAACTATGACACTGTAAAAAATATTTTTCTAAGTTATAAATAAAGCAAAGATTACTAGAATAAGTTTTACAAGAAAATAATTTCAGATTTTCTTCTTCAAAATTTCCTGTTCAATTCAATGTGTTACTTGTTACTTGTTACTTTGTGATATTTACTAGCAATTTCTGAACGAAAATTGTTCCTATACCATTTTCCCCCCCGCAGTTTATAATAACTACAATAACCAGCTAAGAAATACAGTTCGGAATGTTTACAGTTGACAAATTAATATAGAAATCAACCGGTCAGATTTTAGAGTCTGTTTTATGAAAACGGTTTTACTTATTTGACATGATGAACCCTTGATAAATGGCTTTTCAGACATGCTCTGCTGCTTAGTACCATGAACTCATTAGTTAACTCATAATTAAAACAGATTACACATGCATATAGATAAAGTCATCATCGTGAGCCGGCATGCCTTGGCTTTAGGGGCTTGCATGCAGTTCCTCAGAGTTTCTCTTAAACAGATTTACCTCTTGAACCGCTTTATTGGGTTTACCTTGTGAACTGGCCTTTGGTTCGTTTCTTTCCGCTGTCAGGGTTTGTTTTCTATGATGACTTTAGTATCTAACTGAACCCCAGCAACAGCACTGCAAAGCCTGCCTTAATACTAGAATCTACACTATTAATAATACAGTTCAGCCCTAATTTAGACTCTTATAGTTGCTAAACAGTTAATTTGCGGTCACAGGTGTGTGTATATCAGATATTTTCATGAAAGCATCAAACATGGCTTATCCAGTCAGGTTTCAAAGTCTATTTAAAGTCCATTTTACCATAAAGTGAAGCCTGTGTGTGGTAGAATTAGGCCTTATCTCTTAATGCCCTCATTAGGACCTTGTCAATGTTTTAATGCTAATTAAGATGCAGTTTAAAGTGACATCTAATGAGGAACCGGATGCAGTGTTCACTTCAAACTGTTAGCACATACGTGAGCATTCACTTTACTGCAATTAACACACGTGCACTATAATGAGTTCACAGTACAGTCACGCACTTTCATATTTACATTTGAACATTCATATAAACAGTCTCTCTCTTACAGATCTACACCAAAGCGTCTGTTAGTGTCCCATTTTCGTTGTAACCCTCTCATTGAGCCGAACACCGGCCAGCCCTCGGTTCTCAACGGTCTTCAATTAAAGCCAGCATGTGTTACTCAGATCCTCCTCAGTAAATGTCCACCAACTGTTTTAAATGGCACTTTTCAATGCATCCGTTTGATGACTAGCATTAATCAAACCAGAACTTCTGGTCGGCTTGAAACTCCTCTCCAAATGCACAAAGACCCAGACTATTTTGTTGAACTACATTACTTCTTGTATTTTATTTTTTTTATTTTTTTATTTTTTGACATACACTGGAGGCTGAAATTATTTGATTAAAAATACAGTAAAATCAGTAATATTGTGAAATATTATTACCATAGACTGTATAAAAACATGGCGATTATTACACTTTAAAATAACTGTTTTCTATGTGAATATATTGTAAAATGTCATTTATTTCTGCGATGCAAACAAAAATTTCAGCATCATTACTTTTGTAGCATTATAAATGTCTTGACTGTCACTTTTTTTTTATTGAGGTTTTTGACTGTTACTTTTGATTAATTTCATGCTTCCTTGCTGAATAAAGTGTTAATAACATTTTTTAAATTATACTTACACTACCATTTAAACGTTTAGGGTATCATGATTTCCATAAAAACATTAACCAACATTAACTTTGTTCAAAATTGATTATAATATTAAATATTTCTTGAGCAGCAAATCAGCATATTAGAATGATTTCTGAAGGATCATGTGACACTGAAGACTGGAGTAATGATGCTGAAAATGCAGCTTTGCATCACAGGAATAAATTACATTTTACAATATATTCAAATAGAAAACAGTTATCTTAAATTGTAATAATATTTCACAATATTACTGTTTTTACTGTATTTTTGATCAAATAAATGCAGCCTTGCTGAGCAGAAGAAACTTCTTTCAAAAACAACAAAAAAAAAACTTAATTATTCCAAACTTTTTGCCACCACTGTATATCATGGTGATTCCTTTATATATTAACTGTACTTTGCAGTACCATGTGAATAATATTATGCACAGGTTTGTGGGTATTTTGGACTGTAGGCGTCTCTCTCGTGTGTAGGGCTGTTGTGTGTTTTGGCACGGGACAGACTCAGTTCTGCACTCAGCTGGAGACGGATGCATTACACGCTCAGGCCTGACATCACTGTAGGTGTTATTAAGATGGATGAAGAGATGAGCAAATGCAAGCGGATGTGTTTAACAGCATAACCCTGAAGCTCTAAACACTTCTGAAATCCTGAGATGCAGTATCTTGTAAGAGGTGTTTGCTAAGGCAGCAGCACTGCTATTATTATTGCTTTTATCCAGAGCAACTTACAAAAGAGGAACAAAATCAATTTGTCAAAGAGCCAGCAATATTTGTAATATTCAATGCTAGGTTTATTAGACAACTAGATTAGGAAGCAAACTACAGCATGTTGCAAGTGGTTGAAGCAAGTACGAATACAAATATTAAACTTCATTGCATTGTCTTATTATCTGTTTAATATTATTAGCATTATGTTTTTGAACTTTAAATTCTCAAACTAAGAAAAATGTTTCATTAATGTCACAAATTTATCATTTATTGTATATGGTCGAAATAATGAGATGCATAGTTAATATAATGTCTTATTTGGCTGAATAATATCAAAGAAACAGTTTGATATAAAAATAGTTTGACAAATGATTTTAATAATCTTATAAAAATGCTTATGTAAAACATATTCATTTTAAATTTAGTTGAAATTGTATAAAATTTTGAATGTGTATGTATGTATATATATATATATAAATGTATATGTATGTATGTACACATGCATTCTTTTAAATTTTATTTTATTTTTAATATTTGTAAAAGTGTTATGTATTTAAAATGTGTATTGGATATAAAATATATGATTTAATTTAATATTTATTTATTTAGTAAAAATGCTAGTAGTATTTATTGATATAGTATTTAATATATTATGGATATGTTATCACAGTAACTAACTATTTAAGTTTGAGATTTCCTCCGTATGTGTTGGCTCTGTTCCATTTTTACCTCTTTCCATTTATCTTTCCTTTTGCTTTTCCCCATTAATCAGTTTTTCTTCCTGTCCCCCCCCCACACACACACACACCTCCTCTGCTGAGGCATGCATGAAAGAGGATTTCCTGAAGACCAAAGAGGGCCATTACCCAGGAGTCATTAGGTCTCAAGTAGAGCATGTCAGCACTGTAACTCTATTTATGTGTGTGTGTGTGTTCATAACACACATTTGCATGAACTTCTGTACATGCAGGAGAGATGTGTGTTGCACGTTTTCATGTTGGCGCATGTGAGTTCAGAAATGACTGTAGAATCTCCAATACAAGTACCACTTCTTTAAATTCAGTGTTTTAAATAATATTTGGTCTGGTATGCTAATAATTCAGACTTTATTTGTTCAGTCATTTTTCTATTCAGTTTTAGCTGGTCAGTCTTTGGTTGTGGTCTAATTTAAAAACATTACATTACATCTGACATTTAAGGTCTTTAGCCAATGTACATTTAGCACTGGCTGGTTCCCGTCGGTTAAAATTCTCAAGAAACAGCATTAAAAGCATGCATATTTTTTTTGCTCATGCAATATTCAGAGTAAAATGTCTTTTACAGTCACATGTCGTCGTGGGAGTTAAAAACAGGATGGAGAGAAATCTTCCAAATGCACAAATCTTAGCATAATAGAAATTAAAGTTGTGAAATTGCATTTTTTCCTGTCGAACACATTTAAAAGCATTATTCAGATGGGGCTACATTTCCCTGAGGAGGTACATTTGTGTTTCACAGACAAACTTTGTCATTTCAGTTCCGTTCAAGCGCTCAACTTATTCTGCTTCACACATTTGGGATAAGATTGAGATATGACATACAGTATGGCCTTTGTGCTTGCAGTTTTTCTCAGGTTTCCTCACACACTTGAAATGACACGTGCTCCACACAGAGATTAAAGCTAGTGTTTCTTCAAATGCTTTGCTTTGTTCTTTGCTGCCATCTTGATGCACCTTAGTGAGCGTCTGTAACACCCACATCCAGACTATAAACCAGAGATCCCAGTCCCGTCTGAATCAGTGACAGATGATGTTCTGTGTTCATAACTGTAAGTCAAGAGAGCTCATCCAGTCCAAATAGTGATAAAAATGTCTTCAAGGCGTCTCAGATCAGCTGCTAGTGCACTTCCTCCAGCTCTAATGAATCTGACTGATGAAACATCACTGCTCTAAGCTGTCTCTGAGGGTTGGCTGAGTGTGTGTGTGTGTGTGTGGGTGTGTGTGTGACTCATCATCAGTTTAAGACACTCTGGCATTTGAGCATTAAAACTCCCAGAATGCCCTGCAGCTGGTGGGAAAGGTCTCTGCTAATGTTTAGCAGTCTGAGGACAACACCGTTATCTCCTGTCAGCCGCTGATTCATCTTTATTGTAAATCAGATGATGCCCAAGACATTTCATTGACTTGACTTATAAATTCACTTTGTTTATTTAGCATACAAATATTTAAAACACTACATGTACATATATGCCAAGATTTTTCCATGCCAGGGGGTTTCAAAAAATTTGAAATTATTTGGAGGAAAAAAAAGCAAGTGATAGTGTTTGACATTATTACAATTTCATTCTGCTTTTTTTAAGATGAAAGTGTTTGGAAATCATGAGATACATTATGATTTAATATATAAAATTGTAAATATTATTTTTGAAGAAAATATGTATTTATTTATATACGTATATATTATAAAAATATTTATAAGAATATTTATTATTGATATAATTGTTCAACAAGTGTTTTTATGTATACTGGTAAATATTATTTATCATAATTAACTAAATATGTATGTATGTATGCATTATTGTAATAATACTTAATTATTATATTTATTACATTACATTACATTATTTATTCAATAAGTGTTTTTTATAATAAATAGATAAACGAATGAATACAAATTACTCAATATTTGGGGTGGATATGTATGGGTGGATTCTCCCCCCCAAATCAGTTCCCTGTTTCACAAAATACGTCACATTATGGAGTAAATGTGGGTTGTGTATTTGCTTTCAGGTTGACTTTAAGTGAGGAAAACTATAGTAAGTGCTATTATCATGGGTCCATGTTTTCCCAGGCTTATACAGTATATCAGCAAATATGACTAAACACAGACCAGCACTGAGGGTCTCTGCACTCGGCTGGGCGAGAGGTCTGTGTCCATGTTGGGTTTTTTTTGTGAGCTGAGCATACTGCTGTTTGGCCAGAGTCAGGAGAAATGGATAAAGAGAGCAGAAGATAAGACAAGCGCGCGTGGGCCGCTGGAACCCGCATGCCGACGGGTTATTTTAGTATTAGTGAGAGAATGTGTTGTGCCCTCTTTCTATCTTAGAGACAGGAGCCATACGCTATGATTAATTTTTCTCCAAGCATGTCCTACTTGCGTGTGTGTGTGTGTGTGTGTGTGTGTGTGTGTGTGGCCATGCATGCATGCATTTATGTATCCAGGTATGTGAGTATGTGAGTTTCCCCCTCGGCGCGGCCTTCAGCATCTGCCTCTTTTGCTTGATCAGTATCTGATGGTTATTGACAGGCTTTTCTCCACTCACAGGCTCTCAGACCGGCTGGGATCGATTGAGTTTGAGGCCATTCATCGGTGTGTTTTACTCTCAGCCCGTCTCTCAGTATGTTGTGTCTTGTTGAGGTTTCCAACGATTGCTGGAGAACTCGTTTTACCTTATTTCCCGTGCTGTCTGTCTTTCTGCCTCCTGTAGGAAAGGACAATCCCAAATGTGATCTCTTTAACATCTCAAATGTTTTTCGTAGACTATGGAGCTTAAAATATGACAAAACTATTTGAATTTGAATCGTGTAAATTTGAATTATTGACAAGTGTCATAACATGACAAAACTCAGTGAACCGAACATGTCCCCCCTCCCAGTCACCGTAGTAATTGGCTAAAATGCTTTGTTCGACTTTTCGGAGATCATCTACTCTTCCGTGTGGACGATCTCTGACCTACTTTCTGTGCGATCTGAATTTCTGCGGTTTGAATTTTAGAATATTGAATTTGATGTTCTGAATTTCTTCTTCATCTTGAAAACTTGAAGCTGTATTTTTAAAAACTGGATATTTGCGGTCTAAGAATTCAGAACAAAAAATCAGCTGTTTGAAAATACATGTCTATAAAACTATAAAAAAATTAAATTGTGTTACATTTCAAATGTTCAATATTCAAGTTTTAAAAAATCAAATTCAAAACGATGTTAAATGCCACATAATATTCAGTTTTGTTAAATGACACTTGTCAATAATTCAAATGTACACAATTCAAATTCAAATAGTTTTGTCATATTTTAAGCTCCATAGTAGACAGTATTCAGTTTAAATGGTGATTTTGCAGCCCTACTGTTTAATATAATGACTTTAATTTCCTGTGTCTCAGATGTTTCTCCGGGTAAACAATCCCAGTATTGTCTGATGTGTCTCCTCTAGACTTTACGAGATCTCGACTGTCTCAAACTGTGCTCTGTTTTGCCAAGATACCAAAGTCTGCCATTAAAGTTTGGAGATCTCCAGATGAACTTCTCTATTTCTCATTAAATTCTCATTAAAAGACCAAATAATCTCTGTGAAAAATATACAGTAGCGCTATAGTCATACTGTATGTCAAAAGAAGAAGGAGCAGCCAAAAGACCCTAGCAACTACTCAGAAACCCCTAGCATCATGGCGGTGAGAAACACACTCACATTTCTTCAGAAAATGTAAAAATCTAGTTTCTATTTTTATTTCTTCAGGCATTTTAGGGGAAACATCTGAGAAAGCTGATCCTTAAATGAAACCGAGTTGTGAACTCCATGAAGACGTAGACAGTATTCAGTTTAAATGGTGATTTTGAAATCAACATGAAATCAAATTGATTGTATTTCTGTTCCTGATCTTATTGTAAACAGTTCATTGATGCATGCAACTCAAAAATAGTTTGTCTTCACAACCTTACATAAATTATAATTGTAACTTGCTCTGCCTCTGAAACAACTTTACATTTTGGAGGATGTCAGCTAGGCCACGCCCTGCTGATTAAAGTTAATGCCCACTTTTCATAATCCAATCAACTTCTGATTGAAAAAATCAGGACGTGCCCTTTTTTTATTGAACTTTCTGTTTTACTCAGAAATACGTCATATTAATTCAAATGAAAGCGCTGTGAATGTTGTTTTATAGGGCTGCATGGTAAATTGAAAAATTAACCCGAAAACATGATTTGGCTTAGTGCAAATATCAAATATTAATATTTTAATTTGAATAAAATTAATTAAATAAAAATACAAATTGTATTATTATTTTTCTTTAATACTCATTTTTTATTTTACAGTGAAATATTAAAAAAGTTAAATTTCTTATTTTGTTAAAACTATTTAGTGATACTAATACTACTGAAAACAGTTATTATTTCTAAATTGTAAGCAAATAAATTTACTATTGCAAAAAAATTATTATTATAATAATAATAAAAATTATTATTATTATTAAGTAAACATTGTAAACAAATAAGAAATTTTACTATTATGCAATAATAATAATAATAATAATAATAATTATTATTATTATTATTATTATTATTGCATAATAGTAAAATTTCTTATTTGTTTACAATGTTTACTTAATAATAATAATAATTTTTATTATTATT
>NW_015633542.1:1782620-1799755 GCF_001515625.1 Sinocyclocheilus rhinocerous
AATGTACCAATTCAGCTAAATTGATTTTTATTAAATTTGAGATTTAATTAAATCAATTTAAAAAAAAAAAATTTTTTTTATATATATATATATATATTTTTTTTTATCCCCCAAGTTGCACAGCCCTACTGTTTAATATAATGACTTTAATTTCCTGTGTCTCAGATGTTTCTCCGGGTAAACAATCCCAGTATTGTCTGATGTGTCTCCTCTAGACTTTACGAGATCTCGACTGTCTCAAACTGTGCTCTGTTTTGCCAAGATACCAAAGTCTGCCATTAAAGTTTGGAGATCTCCAGATGAACTTCTCTATTTCTCATTAAATTCTCATTAAAAGACCAAATAATCTCTGTGAAAAATATACAGTAGCGCTATAGTCATACTGTATGTCAAAAGAAGAAGGAGCAGCCAAAAGACCCTAGCAACTACTCAGAAACCCCTAGCATCATGGCGGTGAGAAACACACTCACATTTCTTCAGAAAATGTAAAAATCTAGTTTCTATTTTTATTTCTTCAGGCATTTTAGGGGAAACATCTGAGAAAGCTGATCCTTAAATGAAACCGAGTTGTGAACTCCATGAAGACCAGCCTCTGAGCTATGAAATTTTGCTCTAGGCTTTTCACTTTCTCTCTGTCTCTTCCTCGACACAATGTAAGACTCAATTAGGGAGAACAGCGATCTACAGCAATGCCAAACACACTCCATTGGTCTCCTCTATGCTCAGTTAAGCTGCTTGCATGTCAGGCGCGTCTGCAGAGGAAGAGGGATCAGTGCCTATTTCTCATTTTCAGCACTGGCCACTTCCCAGGAATCAATACTTTTCTGATGGTTGGTTGGATACGAGAAAGGTGACAGCACGGTCTCCTCATTATGCTTTCACTAAGGGACTGATGCTTAATGTGTCTAGGCTGAAGGAGGCCTGCTCAACCCATTTACTCTGGTAAAAATAACATATACACTCACAATTATACTGAGATATTATACTAACATATTTCACATTTAAAGGGATAGTTCACCCAAAAATGAAAATGTGATGTATATCTGCTCACGTGGTATGGAATGTTCTGTACCATATTCATCATTTATTCAGTATTTATTTCATTTACATGAAGTATGATGGTACTATCGTGTTTTTGACACAGTACAATAGTAATACCTATTTTATGTTATTTTATATTTAATTTTATTCATGTTTTAGTTTACTTTATATTTTATTTTACACTGTTTATATTATTAGTTTAATTATTTTATTTTATATTTTAATTTAAATTAATTTATTTTTATGTTATATTTTTGTTTTGTTTTATTTAACATTTTGGAATATTTTTTTTATTAAAATGAATAACATTCATTTAATTATTAATTTAAGAATTTAATTATTTTCTTTTATTAGTTTTGTTTTGGTTGATTAATTGTAAAATCAATGGTCAGTGTTTATTTAAATGTGAAGGTGAATACAGTGATAGCAATTCAGAGGTTGCCCTCCATATAAGGTGACCATTAATTATCATTAATCCACCTATAACTACAGCTGAATTTACATGAGGGGTCAATACAAATATGCAGCTTTCTACCACTTTAGGTCATTCCCAATACATTTTCCCTGCATCTCTCTCTCCTTACATGCCACATATCTGTAGTCATATTCTCTTGAATTTCAGTGCATTTTTATTCAGTCTCTCTTTATTCTCTCTCTCTCTCTTCTGTCTGTCTTTGCTTCTCTTTCACTCTTTCCTTTCAGGAGAGGTGTGATGTGTTTTTACAGCAACCCTGATGCATTGAACTCTAAAAAAAAGATGCCATCATCATGCATTAGACAACCTAACATTTGACGTCCAAACATCTCCGGTTTACATGTCAGCATGAATGCATTCTTATATCCAGACAATCAATTCTTCTCAACTCAGTGTAAAACTAGCCTCATGAAAGCTGCAAAAGCAAGCCGGCAATAGTTTTTATTGACTACTAAGTAATTAGGTGCTAAAAAAATTGAGGAAAATCTCATTAGTATTTGTATTTGCACTTAACATTTACATAGACATTTATGAATCCTTTTTATTAGTGTATATCATAAATATTTGAAGTATGATGCTTGATTTTTCTTCTTCTTCGTTTTTTAGTGCCTAATTACTTATGGTAAGATGCAAAATTATAATAATATATTAATTAGAATGAATAAATGATTTGCTCATTGCTATATATTTACATGCACGTTTTATGAATCCTTTCTATTTAGTGTATATCATAAATAAATGGATAAATATTTGAAGCATAAGCAATAGTAATGATGCTTGATTTAGCCAATTTCAAAGTCAATGTATTTAATATAATTTATTTAATACATTACATTTGTAATTATTTCTAAGTTTACATCTCACTGTAATTGGCCACCATTAAAGAAAAAACATCAAGCTAAAATCAAGCATTATTATTACTGCTGCTTCAAAATTAATTAATTTATAATACTAATTTTAATAAATATTTATGTTTCTAAAGCTGTGTATATGTAAGCACACTGTCAATACAACCGTTTAATATTAATATAATGTATGCCTTTAAATTACTAATAAAATTTATATATTTTTAAATTCCCTATCTAAACTCAAATACAAGAATATGAAATGTAACAGACAAATGTACGGTGACAATATTCTAGAGATTTTATATTATCATTGTCAGCCTCTTCAGAGTCAACTACTGCTTTCAAAATGGACAAAAGAGGTTTACTTTGTTTGAAATCTTTCGAACTTGTAAATGTATGATTACAAGCACACACAGCAGGGAGCAGAAAATGAATGGAAAGGAGTTTGCCAGATGCTGGCAACCTAAATCATGATGTAATTATCTATCATGCAAACACACACGGGAAATAAGGACAAACTGAATGCAGGAGTGACAGTGTGGTGTGTGTGTGTGTGTGTGTGTGTGTGTGAGAGAGAGATAGGCTGACACTGTGTTTTGTCTGCTCTGATCAATACTGAGTCAAGGGCACCCGAGACAGCGTGTTTGAGGAAGAGGCAGTGTGTCGTTTGTCCCTTTCTGATCGGATCGTGCGATAACATCCTCGTGACGCAGTGGCCCTGAAGGACATCTGTGTTTCACGCTCTAACTAGTACAGACAACAAGAGAATAACCAGCTCATGAATTAGGGAATTCCCACAAGATGGAATGAATTCAGGCTTTCTGCTCATTGAGTACAGAACACAAAGCCAGTGTTTGTGTGTGTTCACTTTTTTTGGTCCATCTATGCATTGATTAAATGAATTTAAATGTCATTGGATTATATAACCGTATTGATGCTGCAGGATCTTTTCTGTTCACTGACTTCACTGTTCTTCATTTTTGTTCAATGTCTTATAATCAACTGGTGTTTTAGTGATTTGTAGTTTTAAGTCAGTTCCTCGCAAACATTTTTTTTTTTCAATATTTAAAATATACAGTATATCTATTGTTTTATCATCTAAAGCCTAACAAAATTTGTTTTGTGAAAAACTTTTAGACCTTTATGCACATGAATTTCGGTACCATAGTACTTCAATCAAAGTACCCAAGTATTACCATGTGAAACCATGATATCATAATGTTGTGACATGAATATCACAATATGAACTGACATTGATTCTCTTAGCTATCAATACGATTTTGGGTGATACCTCAAAACATGCCATGATATGATTATGATTTAATTGAGTCTCTAAAAAATACTAATCTTGTGTCCCAATTGGGAAATCCCCAACAACATCTTAACGAGCCTTCTCCATCGTCGTCGACAGCTCGGCGTTAACCCCAGTTCGCTTGACTACCGGTTGCGTTTATCTACCCAGTTTCTTGAATTTTTAATGGAAAATGGCGATGTTTGCTCAGTCCTCCAGTCTGCTCTGCCTCCTCTCCGTTCAAACTGTGCTGCTCCTCAGCCTCTCCTCACGGGGAACGGCGACGCTCCTCTTTCCTCAGCACTACACGTAAGTACATCAGAAGCGCGAGCGCGGGATGAGGCGTCGAACGCGCGCGTTTCACAGCATCCCAGTTTCGCGAGACGCTCAAGATATCTCCGTTAACGCGGACGTTAACGCGTCAGTCTGTTTTTATTTTTAATCACCGTTCATATTTGTAGTCCTTAAGCAATTCTACATGACTGTTACCATTTCCAAGGAGGTTAGTCGTTCAATTATTGATCGAAAGAGGCGTGACAGGAGAACGGCGATAGTTAGGGCTTCCGAGTACCGAGTTTTTGCTGTCATGTTACCGAGTACGGATACGGTAACGACTGGAGAGTGTTCCGCGCGTTTGAACGCAGCTACTTTTTGATGGAAGCGCATCACTCAAACGGGGTTTTATTATTGTACTGAATGCTATTAGATGCCGGATTCCCACAGTCATGAATAAGCTGAAGACATCAGGGAATAATAATTATAATAAAAATAAAATTGCTTTTTTATACTCTCTGGAAAATCATTTTAGGATTGTTTATCTAGTTCCGCTCAGATCCAAAATGTGTTTTTTTTGTTTGTGAGTGCAGTGTCTCTAAAATGTCAAAGTAATTGGTCAAAAGGTCTAGGAACCCTAAAACTTCTGTTTCTTTAAAACATATGTTAGTTTTAGTTTTGGCTATGCACTGAAAATACTTCAGTCTCAGGTTGAATTCAGATACGGAGAGCATGCATGATATTGATTATTGCTTATAAACTACCCATGATAACTGCCTGGAGGAAAATTTCTTTTTTCTTTTGTTTAAGCATCAACTTTCCTTAAAATTAGACACAAGTGAGACAACTGTTGACATACAGTAAGAGAACAGAGCTATAATGTGATTTAATCTGAATTTAATGCATTTATTTGTGTTTAGGAGAAACAATTGTGATGTTAAAGATTTTTCTTTCCTGTGTTTATCAGTCAGTTCTCCCACTTTTTTTCTCCAAAAACAGCAGTAGATTCCTAATGCATTTAATCTGATATGCTAGATATGCAAGTACTGTATACTCCCATTCATGAAGTTTAGAATTGGTTGTTCCCGTGTACAAAGATGTACCGTCCGCAGCATACTATCAGTTGTTTTTGCCTTGGAGGCATGTAAAACATCTCATTTTTTGTGCTGTGCACCAGCCGCTTTCTGAAGTGAGGGTGTTGGGCCCATGCCAGTTGTGCGCTTGTATGGGGCAGAGGCTGGATTTGTCCGCTGTGTGCCCACACATGGCAGTCCCCAGTGGATTATCTCGTCTCTCATGCCGTATGAAATCATAGAATTTTTATGCTGTTTATGTAAGGTTTTACGTAATGTGAAGTTGTTTGTGATCTTATTGTTGACATTTGCAGCTAAAAATGATATCTTTCTTTTTAGATTGCAAAATATACATACAGTGTTTTTCACAACTCAACTGGTGGGTTGCAATCCAAAAATGGGTCACAAGTCCATTCAGATAGAGTTGCGATACTGCAAATAACTCTATGATCAGGCATAGTTAGGATAGTATAATAGACATTAACTTTTAGTTATAAGAGGAGAAAAATGTTTTGTATGTCTTTTGTTGCTGCCATCAAAGGACATTTTTATATGATAAACATTTTTGGTACATTGGTACAATTTGGCTACTCAGTGTAAAAAAAAAAAATTTAAAAAAAAAATATATATATAGATATAGATATAAACACACACAAACATAATTTATACATTTATTCATATATATTATTTAATTATATTATATATTGTTATTAAATATTATTTTAAACAATTTTGCTACTCTTGAATTTTATCCAGTGTAATATATGTAATATCATGTATTATATTATTTTATTTTATATTATATTGCAGCATATTATATTATATATTTGTATTTATCGATCATTTTATTGTTATGTCTCACTGTTTGAGGCAATTATCAATGTGTCATGTACAATTTTTTATAATAATAATAGCTGTATCTGAGACAGTGATAATGATTCATCTTTGTTAGGTGTACAATTTTAGACATTTGTACAATTTTATAAATATATCCCTCCTTATGTTTTGCATAGTATTTTATCTGGGCATTATATCAGAATTTTATATAAATGTAATAAAGATGTATTATTCCATGCTTGGCATGATAATAACTAACCTATAAGTCTTTAAATTATTTCTGTCTTGCATCAGAACAGTGTCACGCATTTGAAAGGATTGTTTCACTTTGCAAACAGCGCAGCATATGTAATCTGTCAACCTTGATAAGAGACGTCTATCAACCTGTCAGAATCACAGAGACGCTGCCAGAGAACAAATAGCCCATGTATAGTATAATGCCTAAATAGTATATTAGGCTGGTTTTCAACATCTGCACGGTTAATAAAACTGATAATCTTCATAACACGCTGGTATAGACTGTCTTTTGCTCTCTCTGTTTGCGTGTTTTCTGCTTGCGGTGTTGTGGCCTGTAGTCACAGAGATTTGTAACGCTTATTTTACACTGCGCTTTGAGCCTTGAGGCCTGCTCCTCTTTACCAAACCCAGTCAGTAAGCAAGCATGACCACCATGGAGAAGGATTTAACAAAAGCAAAAAAAAAACTATCAATAACCAAAACTAAATCATGCTTACGTTTATCAAAGCCAAATCCATTCAGTGTTTCAATCCTATAAAGGTGATAATAGGCAAGTGGTGGTGTGTCCTTTTTTTTCATATCTTTCAACCACGGTTTTAGTGGCATAAAAGAAAGTGGCTGCCATGTTGTTTTTAAAGCTTTGTTCCAAAATCTAGTGAGCTGCTTAAGTCGGCAGTCTTTTAAGGCGTCATATGCACACTCCCGATACAGGAGCTATTTTGAAAAGCAATAATATAGTGGACAACGCAATCGAAATATTGATTGTAAATGTATTTCTTTCATTAGCAAAAAGTATTGATAAAATTATTTTCATCTAATTCAAATTTGTATGTTGCTGCCTCTGTAAAACGTTCCAAAATTCTCAAGTATGAAGTTCCTTTGTCAAGTATGCTTCCTTGTAAGGCCACAATACAGATTACTAGCTTATAAGGCAGCTCACTCGTTTCACAACAGAGCCTTAATGTCACGAAAAATCCTGGTCTTTAATTCATAAACATCAGCCTTGAGATAAACGTGTACCTGTTGTGTAGGTCATATACAGGTCAACCCAAAATTCTCATTACTGATAAGATTTAAGGTGTTTTGTGTTACAGATTTGCATCATGATGACGCAGTATGAGTGAGAGACATGCGCTCTCGTGGTTCAGATTACCTCCAGTCACACGGCAGGCTGGTTAATGGCTAAATGACTCAGCATTTAAATAATTAATTTGGAGAGGAAAGTAACCTCTTCTTAGTGACACAAACAGAGTCTCCTGTCTTCTTTCATCTGTTTTCTTCCTTTTATTTAGATATAGCTTTGAGCTCATGGGTTGAAAAAGACTTGTGGATATGGTTGTATGGTTAAATGTAACTTATAAAAAAATAAATGGGAATCCCTTTTATATTTGTAATTCAATTTTAAGGTAGCTAACTAGGGCTGCACGATTAATCGAATGCGATTGTCATGCGCATTTTGTTAGTAAAGCCGGTTCTGTAATCAGCAGGAAATCATCATCACGTGCTTTCAGATGGAGCAGAATTTACTACACATAGCCGTAGTTCACTGACAAGTTACGCAAAAAAAAATCGCAGACGATTTTATTGCGCGATTACGAAATCGAAGAAATCGTTTGCGATAATGACAGCTGTTTGCATAGCTTCTCAGTGAACTACGGCTCTGTGAAGTAAATGCTGCTCCATCTGAAAGCATGTGAAAATACCACATTTAATAACATATTTTTACTCCAAACTCACTTCATAACGTCAGTCGAGTGTTTGAAATAAATCCTTCTGTGAGATGATGTGGCTTCTTACACAGAATAAGGCACGCAACATATGTCATAGTATTTCACTGAAAGATACGCATGACAATCGCAGCTTCTGTCGAATCGCGATCTCGATTCCATTTAGATTTATTGTGCAGCCCTAGTAGCTAACAGGATCCAGTGAACAAATAAAAATATAAATGAATAAATATCATGATTAGTCTGAATTATTAATGTAATTATTTATGTTTTGTCACAAAACTCTTTGAATTCCAATTCAGTGGATTCTACTTCCTGTCATTCCTGTTCAACTTCCTGTGAGGGTGTGGCCAATTCAATTCAAATTCCAATTTATGTATTGAAATTAGAAGTCAGTTCTTACAGTTAATTCAGAATTTCACCATATTTTTTATTCTTCTTATTATTATTGTTATTAGTACATTAAAAATTGTAGAAACAATTTGTTACTCTGTAATTGCTAGCAAATTTTACAGTTAACTACAAAGAAACAGCACACATTAAATTAGACATGAATTTAAGTAGAAAGACTGAAATAATATTTTCTTTTACTGAAGTAATCTTACATACTAAAGTAATCTTTGTTTTATTTACAACTTAAAAAATATTGCATATTGTATGTTATAAGATTATTGGTGTAATTATGCATATGATGAAGCTTTTAAGCTTGGTTAAATCAAGACACATGGCCATGTGATATTAAAAATTTAATGTGGTTTAGCTGTAAATAATTAAGCTCTGTACAAACTAAAATATTTTTTATATAATGTTTAAAAAAACAAAATAGTCTAAAAATACTTTGGCTGTCTCAATGTTATGTCTTTGTAGTGCGCTCTCCATGGTGCTGAAAGTCACTGTTCCACTGCATTTACATATATACTGGGAATTTTAGCTTTTTCTTCAGAGAAAAGGAAAAATACACAAATAAAACTTTTTTTAAAAGCCTGTAATGATGAAATGTCAGCCATGCACAAAACGTACTTTTGTTTTCTGTTATGAAATGATGAGCGTTGTATGTAGAGCTTGTGTAGATTGGGTTTGTTTATTACTGTGCCTAGCGGATTAGTAGTAGACAATAAAGTTTAATGTAGGTTATTTGGGTTATATATGATACTGAACACAATAAAATAACATGTAGCATCTGTTAGCGGTAATGTGAGAATTACTTACTGTCTAACATGCTTTAGGCACCAGTTTTGTGATTGGTTTTCAGTCTTTGCTGTCCCTAATCTGCTTTCTTTCTTACATGTGCAGTGAATTTGAAACCCCACTTTGAGTGAGCACCTCTCTGGATCTTACTGATGGTTTTGTGGTATTTAACCTTGGATATTCAGGCTGGTTAGTAAGACAACTTCAAAGTCGAGAGATTTGCAAAGAGAAGTTGTAAAAAGCAATAGAGATGGGCCAGTGTGAGAGAGTTTTCAGTTAGTTGAGAAAATTAACATTTACCCTGTGGGGTCAGTGCTGTGTTTTAACTATATTTTACAGTTATTGATTATGTAGATGGGTTTTTTATGTCTTGCAAACTTTGTTTAATTTTCTGCAACATATTGAACATTGTTGCAAATTGTTGCTGATTTCCAAGATAACATTATGAGCATATGGCTTATATATACACATGCATTTTGATATGTTATACATTATATACTGTACATATACATTTTATATTTATTATATATATAATATAATATATAATGTATATATAATTTAATAAAATAGTGTCTAGTATGTCAATTTTATATAATAATAATATAAATAATATAATAAATGTTGTATATACAATTAAAATATAAGTAGTATGTATATAATAATAATAATAATAATAATAATAATAATAATAATATATATAATATACAGTAAAAAGTAACAACTCTACTAAAATCAACATCGTGGTCCGGCACTATATAAAGGCGTTTGGATGATGGAGTCATAAAGCATGACCTGGCACATTTTATAGCCTGTGTGAGCATAAAAGAGCAAGCATTCTAGATTCCCGCACATGCTGGAGGTGATGTCATTAGCGGTTAGCATCAGTACTTCCTCACTCAGAAAACCTTTATTTCTCCCTCTGTGACCTTTTCCCTTTTGACACGTTTCCTTCAGCAGCGCCATCGTCTCCGCAAACCATTTATTACCATCTCCTCCATCTCCTCCTCTTTCATTATGAGCTGTGTAATCTAAATGCTTAATCTCGTTTCTTTCTTCACTTCCTGTGTATCTGTCAGTATCCGATCGATAGATTACAGGAATCTACCTCTGCACTGGCTCGACCGCTTGTATTTGCATTAGGGGTTTCTGAGGTCACAGTACTTATAATAACAGGGTTTGGCTTAGTTCGGTTAATTACGTTTGAAAAGCATGAAATGTGAGAGGAAGCAGTAAGTCAGAGACAGGTCTCGTGGAAAAACACATTTGGGAAAAGCTAAAGAAAATGATGCCATTATTTGATGCAACATGTTTTTTATGGTAAAATCTTAGCAAACCATATTGGAGATTTGTTCTTGCCCGAAAGATGCTGAGTTGGCCACAGAGTGAATCGACTTCCTTTTTCCTTGAGTGTATTGAATCTCAGCTGCCTAAAGACATTTAACTTAACCGAATCAGCCTCTAATGGATGTTTTGTAAGATGACACTAAACCAAAGTAGCCTTCAAATTGAATTTACTATAGGTAACTGCTGCTTATTTCCTCATTATTACTATTACCATATCTCATAGTTAGGATTATTGATTTGAACACACCCCTAATTTATTATTAAGTACGCATTATTAAGTACGCATATTATTAAGTATGCATGCAAGAATGCAATTTCAGATCTTTTATCCATTGCTTTCAAGGTATTTTATCATTACATGTATTATCTGGGAATTGAACCCATGACCTTGACGTTGCAAGTGCCATGCTTTACTAGAAATCTACTACTACATACATGAACACACTTTTTTCAGACATTTGTGCTATGGACACAAGCTGTGTGGCAATGAAGAGATTGTGCTGCACTTTTATGTGTCAGAATTAGGTTTAAGATACAAGACAATAGATCCACTTGAACACACTCAGAATAAAAATAATAAAAAATAAGATTAAAATATATATATAAGTAAAAATTTGATTTAAATACATAAAAATGAAGAAGTGTCTTTCTACAAGAAAATATATAAATCCCTTTAAAATTTTAGGATTGGGGTCCCTTGCACAAAGATCATCTTTGGGGCCGTTCACACAGAACGAGTCTTTGCATCAACCTATAGCAAAACAAAGGGAAAGTAGTGCATTAGAATGGAAAAACGTGTTCTGTGTGAACGGCCCCTTATAAAACATTTAGAACACCTTAAAATGTCTTCAAAAAACCATCAGAGCACCTTAGAAATGCCAAAGAAATCCCTCAGAACACCTCTGCAATGTAATACAAAAAGTATAGTTTTCTCAAACATCTCAAACATCATGGCATTGAGTTGTGCATAGGCAAGCACTTCGTAAACTTTCTTCAAAAAAGGAAAAAAAAAATGGTTCATTATGTGTTGTTTGGCACTCTAGAAGAAATGAAATGCTTGTGTGCTGTATGTACTTTGTTGTAAATCCTGTCTAACAAAACATGGCGAGTTTTCACTTGCGTATGAGGAAAACAGTGCTTCAACCGCATTAGATGCCAGTTGTGGATTTGTGGAGAAGTGTGTTTTCTTTGTTGCCGTTGTGACTCATTCTTCCGCTGATCTTCCTATCCTTGTCATTCAGATGAAGCTGACATTTCACGTTGACATTTTTTTTCTGTGCTATCATTCAATGACAAATAACCAAGTTGCTCAGCTAATGGTGGAGATAGAGGAGAGAGGGTCATATTGTTACCAGCTTCTTTGGATTTGCAGTGAAACAGCTGTAATAGAGAGAGTAAATATCTGAAATCAGTGCTCTGAAAGCACTGGACTATTTGTGGGTGTTTTAAGGTTTACTCAGCACTGAAAGAAGTTATGATTGCGTTCATGCATGCCATTACTTTGGTCTCAGTCAGTGTTTCTTAGTGCTTTTTACCCAGCTTGTTGAGATGTAGGTGCTAAAAGACCCTAAAGCTTTTAGTGTGAATATGTGCATGTGTATATTAGAAAAGCCAGTCAATTCATTGTGTATTCGCTCATAGGTGGGTGTGTTTTTGCTTATGTGGGCATCCATTATCTTTTATCTTAGGTCTGAACTCGGAAACATACTCTAAGTTAATGCTTCTGACTATACTTAATATGATGCATCATTGTTCCCGCAAGTTCAGACAGCAGTGTATAACATTATTCCAAAATTCAGCTATTATATATAATTAATTTCAGGTTGCAGAGTTATTTTTGTGTCTTGGTTAACAACAACAACAATATTTATTTTTTCCTTTATCTTTTTTTTTTTGTTGAGTCTCAAACATTTTTCATTTGTGTTTTCTTGATGAACATCTTTTCACATTTTTTGTCTGTTTCCACTGGAATAACTGTTCTTGTAATTTCCAAAAGGGGCTATAATATATTCACTTATTTGTGTAAATATGCAATACTCTTAAGCTATGATAAATTAACATGAAAAATGACAAGATTATCCAAATAAGTTTTTAAAAAAAAAAAACAACAACTAATAAATGAATACAATTATTTTCTCCTATTTTTTTCTGGCTTTATTTTATTTTATTTTATTTTATTTTCAACTCCTGGACAGTTGTTGTCATTCCTTTTTTAATTTAATTAATTAATTATTTATTTATTTATTACTCCTTTTTGCTTCCTTGTCAGCTCTCACATAGCCAGAAAGAACAAGCACTGTCATTCCTGTTTTTATTTATTTAATTTAATTTAATTAATTTAGTTTTTTTAAAACATTTTTTAATTTTTATTTCTTGTATTTAAATGCTACAATAAAAAATATTGTTTTGTTGAAAGTGAATTGTGACCATGACATTCAGTGAATAACATGTACATTTCAGTCTGTTCCTCAAACAAAGCTATCATATGACTTTGCACAGAACTTTTATGCACTACTGTTATGTCAGTGTCAAGTTTATTTACATTGCGCAATTTAAAACAACAGCATATTTTATGTGTTTCATGACAGAAAGAAAGTCATACAGGTTTGGAACAACATGAGGGTGTTCCAAACCTGTTCCAAAATGATGACAGAAGTTTCATCCCTATAAGTACGTACAACAAGATGCACATTTGCAGTGCAGTCTGTGTTTGTGTACTTGTGTACAGAAGGTTCCTGGCCTAAGACAGCATATTCTTACCTTCCACTCTCTATCCATCTCTCTTCTGCTAAATCTCATTGTGTTAAGAGATTTATAGGAGCTGCAGGCAGATATACAGCTCTGATTTGCGGACGTTTGATCGCTTCATTCGGGTTTGGCCCAGTTAGTAAGTGTTGTTGCTGCTTTGGGAGGCACTTCTGTCAGAACCAGGCTTTCTTTATCATTCGGCTCCTTAAACATCCACACTTACCTGCCAACAGCCGAGCAGCCCATTGCCAGAGAGAGAGAAAGAGAGGATGAGAGTTTGGAAGGGTAGTGATTAAAGTCAAGATGAATCCAAATTGAGCCTGTTTACTTTCTTAAAGTGACAGTTACCTCAAAATAAAGATCCTTTCATCATGTACTCATGCAAATGTGCTGTTCTTCTTCCTCCTGGGACATTCAAGGTCACAAGGTCACAGTCCAAACAAAAACATTTATATTAATTGTTCAATATAAAATCACTGTCAAATGCTAATACCGGTAAGTCATAAAAGTCCTGCTGCGTGTCTGAAAATACTTTTTTTGTCCATCTGTTTTGATTGAATGCCTTTGACTTCTTTTAATTTATAATATCTTTGATGTTATGACACACGATTAATGATAACAGTGTCATGCTATTTATTTGCCGAATCCCAAATATAATACCTTTTATTAAGCACAATAATTGCATTAAGCACAATAATTGCATTAAGCACTGCACTGTTTCCGTTAACCCTAAAACACAATGCAATGAAGTGCAAAATTTTAAATACAGGTAAAACACCTGTAAAATGTTATTACAGTACATTGTGGTGTATTTTACATATTTTATTTTCAGTGTGATGGTGAAAAACAAACTTTTAACCAGTACATTTTATTTAATTTTATTTTATTTTCACCTGGTCAACCCCTGGACAGTTGGTGTCATTCCATTTTTATTTCATTTAATTTCATTCCTTTTTTCTTTATTCACTCCTTATTGCTGCCTAGTCAACTCTTGCACAGTTGGAAAGAACAAGCACTGCCATTCCAGTAATTGAATTGAATTTTTTATCGTTTTTTTATTTTAATGGTTTATTTTATCCTTCACAAAAAGTGAAATTTTCAACATTTTCCTGTCTAATCTGGTCAGTATAGGCTAATCTCTGGTCCTTTTAAGCTGCTTTAAAAACACTTGTATTAATTGTTTATTTTTTATTTTATTTTATTTTATTTACACTGTCATTCTATTCTATTCCATTCCATTCTATTCTATTCTATTCTATTCTATTCTATTCTATTCTATTCTATTCTGTGCTGTTCTGTTCTGTTGCCACACACTATATAGGACAGATAGTATGTGAATTGGGATTTAGCCATCGTGTGATGGTAATCATTACAAATTTGCTGTTAACCAGTGCTCTCTATGTCTAACAGGATGATGCACTGGGCAGGTCGCATAGAGAAGGAACTGGAGAAGGTGCTGCAGCTCGTCACTGGAGTCCAGCAAATGAAAGGAGTAAGTTGAACATCTTTAACTTGTTTTACACCGTACTGCAATGCTAGATGGAAAAATATTGTGTTGTTTTTAGGGCAAAGGCGTCTCTCTTCACTACATCAGTGTGGAATCGACCATAATAATCACACTGTATTATTTACCTTTGTTGTGATGCCTTAGGAAGAAGCTTTAACTTGTTTATGATGTTATGATAACAGTGGTTGCATAAGATAATTACAGTAATAGCAGTGTTTTTTGTGGTCGTTTCAATAGTGAAATTTCATAACAATCATTTTCTGTTGATAGCGGTCAGAGTCTTGAGCACTAAACAATAATTTCACAATAGATTCTGAAAGCCTGAAGTACTATATATTTTGTATTGTGTACAGTATTTCACATGTATGTTTCATATGTTAAATGATAATTCTGTATCATTTGTTGAATTGTGTGAAATAATCTGTTAATATTTAAATAGTCTGAGGCCATAAAAATGCAGTTTTTAATACTTTTTAAAAAATAAAAAATTAGATTATAGGTGTAACAATTTGAGTGAAAATCTGAAATTAAAATAATAATCTAAAACTCTATAATATTGAATAGTTGAATCATTTTCACCATCTCAAATTCTATTATTATTATTATTATTATTATTATTATATTTGTATATTAATATATTAGAATAATAAAACAAATAAAACATTATTATTATTATTATTATTATATTTGTATATTAATATATTAGAATAATAAAACATAATAAATAAAAAATATATATAAAATGCTGTAATATAATACCAAATTTATATTTCTATATATACACTTGAATATATAAATATATATATAGTATATAAATATACAATTTATTATTATATTATATTATATTCAGAAATATTTTATTTTTAATATTTTATCACACACACACGCACCCATACACACACACAAGTTATTTGCCAAGGCAAAATTATTTTTTATTTGTCCATTCGTATGTGTGTGTGTGTGTGTCTTTTAGAAAATCAGTTTGGGACACTGAATGCATGCAAGCCTGTGTTTGCACTCTCAGTAGCTGTAGATTGCTGAGTCTGTGGTCTGAGTGTGTGTGTGCAGTGAGTCTGTGAAAGCGCATTTATCTCTGGCCCAAACAGGAGTCGTCACAGGGAGTGCTAAATGGCCCAGCATGTGCAGAAAAAGCCATTTTCTAAATGGATGCCTCTCCCTATATGTGCATGTGATAGAAATCTTCCCTGGGCTACGGCAGCCCGCTAACAAGATTGCTTTCCTTCATCACTCTCTCTTTCCTCTTCATGCCCAGTTTACTCCGATATTCTTTTCCCACCCTTTCTGGGAAAAAAAAAATTTTGCAAATGTATTCTAAGCATTTTTTTGCTTCTCAAAATTATTTTGGTGAAAGTAAATAGAACGGACTGGCTGCATTCAGCGCGCAACAATCTTGAATACATATTGCTTGAAAAACTGCAAGCAGGTGAGTTGGAAATATTTGGAATGGAGAGAAGGAGAGAAATAGAGAGAGAACGAATCAGAAAGATCACTATCTTAATAGTGTATGGTGTTTAGTATGTTTGGTATACACATATAATAGTGTATGGTGTTTGGTATAAGATGTATGGTGTGGTGCACACACACACACACATACAAATGGTGTTTCTCACCTGTACTCAAGATCTGTGAAGAGGATGTATGCAAAGTCTTCAGAAAGCAGAAGATAAGGAAAGCCAAAGGCCCAGACGGTGTCTCTCCAGCCTGCCTCAAAGCCTGTGCTGTCCAGCTATCATCCATCTTCACATTGATCTTCAACAGATCCCTGGAGCTATGTGTAGTCCCCTCCTGCTTCAAATGTTCCACCATCATCCCTGTACCCAAGAAACCAAAAATCACAGGACTTAATGACTACAGACCTGTTGCTTTAACATCTGTGGTCATGAAGGCATTTGAGAGACTGGTGTTGGCCTACTTGAAGGACATTACTGGACCCTTGCTGGACCCCCTGCAGTTTGCTTACCGAGCAAACAGGTCTGTGGATGATGCAGTCAATATGGGATTGCACTACATCCTCCAACATCTGGACAAACCAGGGACTTATGCAAGGATCTTGTTTGTGGACTTCAGCTCCGCTTTCAACAGGGTTGTGTTCTCTCCCCACTGCTCTTCTCCCTCTTCTCCCTCTACTGCACCTTTAAAGACCCCTCTGTCAAGCTCCTGAAGTTTGCAGACGACACCACAGTCATCACAGTCATCCAGGACGGCGACGAGTCTGCTTACAGACAGGAGGTTGAGCAGCTGGCTGTCTGGTGCAGTCACAACAACCTGGAGCTGAACACGCTCAAAACTGTAGAGATGATAGTAGACTTCAGGAGAATCCCCCCTGCTCTCCCCCCACTCACCATCATGGACAGCACTGTGACTGCAGTGGAGTCATTCAGGTTCCTGGGCACAACCATCTCTCAGGACCTGAAGTGGGACACTCACATTGACTCCATTGTGAAAAAGGCCCAGCAGAGGTTGTACTTCCTTCGTCAACTGAAAAAGTTCAACCTGCCACAGGCGCATATGACACAGTTTTACTC
>NW_015633542.1:1802262-1812396 GCF_001515625.1 Sinocyclocheilus rhinocerous
CTTCTCCCTCTACACAAATGACTGCACCTCTAAAGACCCCTCTGTCATGATCCTGAGGTTTGCAGATGACACTACAGTTTTTTCCCCATGCCATCTCCAGCTTAAACAGCTAGCATATGAATCATTACCTGCGTTCTGTAATTCATTTCCGTAATTCATTCTACATCCTTAATTATTGCCTCTTTCTCAAGTATTATGTAAATACATATGCATATCTCTTTATTTATACAGTTCTATATAGAGTAAATAATGCACAAATCTGTACATAAATCTACTGTTCCAGATTCATACACATTATTTATTGTTAAGTTTTACTATTTTAAATGTTTTTTTGTGTGTTCTCATGTCAGATGTGTATGTATGTATGTATGTATGCATGTATGTATGTACCAGGAGCACCTTAAAAAAAAAAAAAACACAGCAAATTCCTCGTGTGTTTGCGCACACCTGGCGAATAAAGCTAATTCTGATTCTGATTCTAATTAATGCAAGCTGAACGCTACTACTTGACCATAATGGAAAGTCAGATAACAGACGTTATTCAGACCTCTGGTTAGATAAACTCAGTAAACATTGTTAGGACTAGTGATAGAATCTGATGACATTTGGCCATTTTGAGATGATCAGTATTGATTGATATCTTTACCTGTTTGGTTGAATATAAACTTCTGAGTATAAATTTACTGTTTTTTTTTTTTGGAGTGAATTTTGAGTAAATAGCCTATATTGTGTGGCATCCGAAACTTTGAGATTTAAAACTGGAATTTCATTCCATTTGAAAATGAAAATGAATGGAAAGTTTAGTAAAAATTAAAGCAAGCAAAATTTTTTATACTCTTTTCTGTAGTTTTACAATGTTTATGCTGATTTGATTTTACAGATGGTTGTTCTTTTATTTTCTTCTTTTCATCAGATTTTCTGATATTTTTTCCTTCAAAATAAAAAAAATGAAAATTATTTTTCTGGGAGCTCTCTTTGATAAAATGCATTTTTGAAATATCTATTAAAAAAATAAATGAAAAGTATACTTTTATAACCCATGCCACATGAGATCACGTTGTGTGCCGTGGTGTTAAACTTTATGCGAGTGTAATTGATAATTTCATGGTAGTTTCTGAAATTTACTTTTCATTCCATTCAGATAGTTTTACTTGTAAAGTGACTATTCTGTGTAATACTTTTTTTTGTTAATATTTAAATGAAACCATGGAAAAAAAAAAAAAAAAAAAAAAAAAAAAACATATATATATGCAGTATATTTGCAGATAATATTAGTGAAATAAAATGTCGCTTAAATGTATACAGAGATGCAGTTAACTTTAACACACTTAAGTAGACTTTTAAAAAGTGCACTTTGTAATAATGTCAAATTAAACCTGATAATCATAATTTGAGTGAATAACTAAATAATAAAAATAATACATTATAAATTATATTAATGCAAATGTACTGAAGTATTTTGGTCTCTGTGTGTGTGTATATATATATATATATAAAGAGAAAGAGAGAGAGAGAGATGTATGTAGCCTTTAAAACATTATTTATAAATATATATTACAAATATCAAAGTATATATATATATATATATACAGTGTATATATATGTGTGTGTGTGTGTTATATATATTTTTTATTTGTATAGCGCTTTTCACGATGCAAATCGTTGCAAAGCAGCTTTACAGAAAATTTAAGTTTCTGCATTATATTTAGTGATATTAGCAAATATATATGTTATGTTATGTTATGTTATGTTATGGCAAATTATCTCTGGCCTTTTTTTCTTTTTTTTTATCTGGGGAAAGATGAATGGGAAATATACCTAGGCTGCTGGAAACAGGAGGTCATATTGCTTGTCATGGTTAAAAAAAAAAGTTAATTTCATTAATTTGCCACCATATGAAGCACATTTTGTTTTACTTGACAAAACATTGTTACTGTGTGTGTGTGCTGGGACGCTAATAATTTAGCTTAAAGAGATTCAGCTGACAAAAAGAGTTTGGGAACCCCTGAGATACATGAACATCCTTTATGCTGCATCACTTCCTTCCTGATTTACTTTGCTTCTCGAAATTAAATAGAATGGACGTTGAAAGCGCTGCTCCTTTTCTTTATCTCTCTGTTTCTATTTCTGTCTCTCTCTGTGTCTTTAGTCAGTGATGTTAGATAAGCAGTCGTACAGCTTTACTCCCACACACACTCCCTAACAAACTACACTTAGTTCAGTAGCGCGGCTAAAAATAGAACACACTCGTGTGGCCGTTTCTGGGCTCCTCTTCAAGGTTATGACAGCTCATGTTGAGCCAGTCATCTGCATATTTTATGCCTTGTCCTCAGTTTATCTCCTTGTTTAATTCTTTTCTTTTTTTTCTCTCTGAAGGCAGCTGTGTGTGTGTGTGTGTGTATGTGTTTGTTGGGTGTTTGGACACCTGGACTGTTGTGTGTTTTGTGTAAGAGACAGAAATAGACACTGAGTCAAGAAAAGGTTTAGAAAGTGCTGCTGAATGCACGCTATTCTCTGATTCAGATAGAAGTATGAACTACATTTGCTTGTCCTGAAGTAAAAATACCAGTGCTCGCAAGAAGAATAGTGTTAAACATAGTGTCTGTACTGAATGTAAGCAGTGCATCACACCACAACCAAACTAAATCGCATGTTAATCATCAAAGCTGGTAATTTGACAGATCTATTTTTGACACGCTGCACAGCTACTCCAACATATATCATTAATTGAGTCCTGTTAATTTTATGTGATATACAATAACATTTTGTCATTGAATAACTGTATACATAATAATCATATGTATACACAGTGTAATGAAATTACTCATTTGTAAGGGAATTAATTATTATTAATTCATTCAGGTTTTAAGTTATTGTGTAACATTAACATAAATAATATATATAAATATTTTAACAAAAGTCTAAAAATGTTTTTCAGTTACAACATCTAAGCCAGTTTTATTTTAGTATCTTGAGATGCTCTTATACAATTTTTTTGGAAAATGAGAAATGTTGCCTAGCTGAAATAAAATGTTAAATACATTTAAATTTTAAACATTTACATTTTAAATTAGATTTTTTTAATTAGATAAAGTTTATTTCTTGAATTAAGTTTATATTTTTTAGTGCATTTTTTCTTGTTTTAAGCAAAAACCTCAAATTTTGTTAGATTTCTGAAATGTTCATATGTAGTCCTTTTTATCTTAGGATAACAAGGATTATCAAAAGGATTTAGATGATTTTTTTGTATTTTTACACAAACCATTTTAGTGAAAAATGATAGCTACATGTTTGCATGATATATCAAATATGCATAATTTATCGCAAATGAATCTAGCATGTAACGGTTATCATCATGATTGCAATATGCATTGTAACTGTTAATTAGTGATTTTAGTTGGTGTGATAAAGAGAACTTGCAACTAGGGCTGGGTATCGTTCAAAAAGTTTTGATACCGATACCTTGACTTCGATACCGGTTCCTGAGCGATACTTTTTTCGATACCAATTTTATGAAATCAATTTTAACAAGATTACATTATCTAAAAAAAAACAAAAACGTTGGTTTTATTTTTCAGCTTGTTGATGTTTATACAAACTCAAAGACTCATCTCCTGAGCCACTGCACAAAGGAACAAAATGTAACCAACAATAAATCAGTGCAAAATAGTTTTAATAAAGCTCAAATAGTCTTCAGTTTACACATCTGTTAGGCTCTGACGCTGATGAGATTAACCCCTTAGGTATCGAAATTTGGTACCGAACGACGAGACGTTTTTCGATACTCGATGGTATCGAGGCAATTCGGTCGGTGCCTAAAAAGTATCGAACTCGATACCCATCCCTACTTGCAACTGTCTGTTCATACAAGATGCATTCTTAGCTGTTTTTAATGGATTTTCTGTATAAACGTGCATTAGATGAATGTTTTTCACAGTTGCAATCTTTTTTTTTCAGCATCTCATGCCATGAGCACTGCATTTTCAAGTTAACAGTGTGAACGGCTGGTAACAAGCACTAGCTTGTCAAATCAAGTTACCTTTATTTATAGCGCTTCATACAATAGAGATTATTTCAAAGCAACAGATTGATAATTAGAAGAATAGTAGTAATATGCCGATGGATAGATAGAAATGTAAAAAGTCTAAGTCAAGCTCTGTGAGACAGGATATGATGTCACTCCTTCTCTTTGTCCTTTAGCCAGAAGCTAGTGTTTTGAATGACTTAATTAGGATGAAGTCAGGAATCATATTGGAGTAATGTGAACTGTTGAGAGCGACGCTAGAAAGCTGCCCGCATGGCCTTTAATCTCTGCCTGTTTTCTGCTGGAGACCATGCATAATTCAAACTGACGGGACACAGCTAATAATACTGGAACTGCTAGTGATGCCCCCTAAAGAAATACAGCACAAGCCACGAGTCTACAGTCAGTATGATTTGTTTTATCACATTATGTAATAAATTCTATTTCATCTATTTCATGTCACACCATAGTGAAAACAACTATATCAGACCTTAAAGGAATAGTTAAACCAAAAATGAACATTTTCTAAAAAGAGTAAATGACCTGAGCTGCTATTCACATTGATTTTATGGCTCTAAACTCTTTAAGGGGTGGTTGATTTCACTTTTTTAACATTAGTTAGTGTGTAATGTTGCTGTTTGAGCATAAACAATATCTGCAAAGTTACGAAGCTGAAAGTTCAATGCAAACGGAGATATCGTCTTTTAAAATTCTGGCAGTTTAATGCCTACAAAAACGGCTGGTAGGGACTACAAGAAGTTATTTCCCGGGTTCGTGATGTAACAAACCCAGATAAACCCCGCCCTCAGGAAAAGGCAGCAAAGGGGGCGAGGCCATACTGCGCTGAAACCAGTGAACCACCCCTTTAACTACTTACTGGATTGTGTTATTATTTCTCCTAAGGCATTTATGAGAAACATCTAAGAAAATGTTTTTCCAAGAAGTTTGCAGAATGCTAACTTTACATTTAGCAGTTACATTTTCCTCTGGACAGGCTTGATTTGTAAGGGCGTGCGATGCAGGTGTGTGTGTGTGTGTGTGGGCGGTTTGTTCTCAGTGGTCTTTATAATCATAGCTTCAGGCTTCAGCTGACAGCAGCGTTTTGAAATCATCTTTTGTACATGAATTGTTCACACACACCCATGTATTCACACAATCACACACATACACATCACACACTCTTCTGGACGTTGGCGTTTCATCAGGGACTGCAGATGTAATTGCTGATCGGTGATTTGGTTTGGTTTAATTAAGTTTCTAGTTTAATTGCACTTAGTACTGAAGTCAACATGAAATTAAATTTGACTGAATGATTTCAACATTGATAATAATCAAAAATGTTTCTTGAGCAGCAAATCATATTAGAATGATTTCTGAAGGATCATGTGACACTGAAGACTGGAGTAATGATGTTGAAAATTCAGCTTTGCATCACAGGAATAAATTTTAAAATATTTTCAGATAGAAAACAGTAATTTTAAATTGTAATAATATTTCACAATATTAGTGTTTTGCTTTATTTTGATCAAATAAATACAGAGATTAAATAGTAAGAGATTTTTCTTATACTAAACTATCAGTGTTCTGTTTTCTCTCGCAGCCTGAAGCCAAAATAAAATAAAATCACAGAGACCTCAAATGTGCCAAGAGCACTTTTCTATCTTTCAGTGATGAAACCCTAAAGCAAACCCGGTGAACCAGGTTCACCCATCAGTGTGTTTATGTCTATCAGTGTGCATAGCGTGTCTTTAAATGTAGAGTCCACAGTTTGCAGGGATTGTCTCTCTGTCTTTGTGTAGTTGTGCCTTTAGGATTGTCTTAAAGGCATAATTCATTCAAAAAATAAAATTCTGTCATCATTTACTCATCCTCATGGCAGAATTGGGTGAACTACCCCTTTAAGTTTTTCATTGGTATTCACGTCACTCACGCCATGGTAATGCAAAATCACAAATGAGATCTCTTTAATATCTCACTTGTTTTGCCTAGACTGCAATGAGATTACATAGAGAGCAAATTGATATTAAATCTCCCTTTCTAAGATGTTTCTCCTGAGACTCCAGTAATCTCAAAGTGTATCCTCTTTAGAAGAGAACAACAGTGTGCTCGGATTCGAAAACCAACTCAAATGTTTCCTTTAAAAGGAATAGTTTACCCAAAAATGAAAATTAGCTGAACAATTATTCATCCTCAGGCCATCCAAAATGTAGATGAGTTTGTTTCTTCATCAGAACAGATTTGGAGAAATGTAGCATTCCATCACTTGCTCACCAGTGGATCCTCTGCAGTGAATGGGTGCCGTCAGAATGAGAGTCCAAACAGCTGATAAAAACATCACAAGAATCCACAAGTAATCCACACTACTCCAGTCCATCAATTAACATCCTGTGAACATCTGGTGGTGGTTGAGGAGAGACCCCCCCCCACATGATTGTAAAGCACTTTGGGTGTACAACAATACACAATAAAGCGCTATATAAATGCATCATTCATTCATTCATTCATTCAAGCGAAAAGCTGCGTGTTTGTGAGAAACAAATCCATCATTAATATGTTTTAAAGTCAGACCACTTTCCTCTATTCATAATATTGCTTTCTCTGCAACAGTTTTGTTTCTCCTGCGCATTGTGGTCTTCAGCAAACAGCATTTTGCTTGCATGTACAAATGTTATATTTCACAGATGTGTCTTTGGTTGAAGAGCTGAAGTGAGACAGGAAGAGATGATCCTTTGCATTTCCTTAAGTGAAGACAGTGTTGTGTATTGGCTGAAAATCTGATTATTGCGCTTTCAGTGCATCTCCCTCATAGGGTTGTGACGGTGAGGAAATTTTCCCACCGGTTAATCGGTGTGACAACACCGATAATACCGGTATCACTGTGGGGGCGGGGACGTTTCCTCTTTTCCTCGCTTTCCTTCGCTTTTAAATAGCTTGTAAAAGCGGCGTGCGCATTTTACTTTCACTTTCAAATAGCGGCAATTCGGCGTAAAGCAATTGTTCATTTGAATTTTCCCTCTTTTCCTCGCTTTCCTTTGCTTTTAAATAGCTTAAAAGCGCCGTGCGCATTTTACTTTCACGTTTGAATTAGCGGCAGTTAGGCGTCATGTCTGTCTCACCTCACTCTTCTTGTCAGTTAGCTCGACTCACTCTCCTCACTGGATAAATGAAATCTGATCTGTGATGCGACTGTCGTTCGGCATGCTGCATTGAGCAGCCGCGTTCAGTTTTTAATTGTAGTGTCTGTTCTTTTACTGAACTAAATTATTTTTATTACTATAAAAAATCAAAACGATGGTGGGGGTCGGTGCTGCGGTGGGCAAGTGACGTAACCGGTGTTGCAGCTTAACACCGGTATCACCGTCAGCACCGTCTATCGCGGCAAGCCTACTCCCTCATATACTGAAGCGTTGGTGTTTCTTTCTCACTGGAGCGTTATATTGATATTCCTCAATCATGTTAATTTACAGCAGTTAATTCACTTTGAGCAGCTTAATGTATAGGCTCCATTCTAACTTCTTGTAGATATATTTTTTTATTTCTATGTATTATTTTTTTAACTTTGTGCTTCAAGAAATGTAACATTTGAAGTTTGAAAATCTCTGAGCTGACAAAATACATTGTTAGAATGTTTAGAATCTGGCAGACAGTGATGATGTCATCATGACATTTGCATGTTATGTTACAGTTGGTCTCCTTTCTTGCATTTATTTGCATTCTAAACTGTGATGGCTCTTAAAAAAAAAAAAAAAAAAAAAAGGACGTGACATGTGGCCAAGTATGGTGACCCATACTCGGAATGACTCTCTAACCATTAGGCCACGACTTCCCCATCTCTTTCCTCTTTCTTGTATCTATTTAACCAAGTTAAAACAGCTCTGAGGTGGCACTTAATTTACACAGCACCGAAGCTGAAAACTCTTTTGCTGCCTTACAAGAACTTTTTTACCTACTTTGCAAGTCTTTCCTTAGTACAGCTATTTTTGTACATCCTATAGATATAGTGAAAAAACAGCTAGTGGCTTTTTATTTGATTAATTTATTTATTTTTGCGGTAAACGTATACATTTGAATGAGAGATTGTGTGTGTCCATCTAAAGGTAGAAGGTATGTGTGATGTTTGAAAGAGTCCCTTTATCTTATCTCCTCCTCCTCAAAACACACACACACACACTAGAAAACATCATACAGCAGTAACTGTGGTGGTTCCAAACCTCAGTACTAAATAGAAACGGAAAATTAAATATTTTCTCCTCTGACCTGACCAGTACTGTCAAATGTTATGATCGAATCAGACTCAAAACCAAAATTGTTTGTATAATAATAAAAATAAATAAATTAATAATAATAGTAATAATAATAATAATTGTAGTAGAGGTAGTAATATATTTACTATATACTGTACATTTCTATTAATGTTTTTTTTTAATATTGTTTTATTAATCTTACATATTGCTAGGTGGTTGCTAGGGTGCTCTGGTTGTTTGCTAGTTGTTTTCTTTCTATTTTAGAGCGCTTGTGGTTTCCATCTTCTAAGGATTTGTTTCTCATTTCTTTGTGTCAACCTGCATCTTTTTTCCACCTAAACCATGAGCAAAGGCAGGCAAGTTGGCGATCTGACAGAAAGGACACGGCAGCTCGCAGGGAACACTGGGAAATGTGCGAGCGGATGTGTTCAGCTGAAATCAGATCAGCTCTCCGGTTCCTATTGTGTTGGCTTCTTCTTGTGGAATCTTAGAACGCCCTCTCGATCCATTGTTATGCTCCTAAAGCCGAACGCTTATCCATCCTTCCCTCTGAAGCACCAGCCCACACCTCTTTTTTCTTGCTTTTTCCCTCATATTTGTTTATTCACTCTGACTCCTCTTGTTTCTCCAATGGATCTGTTCGGATACACTCCTCATGGTCTGTCTTTCTCTCTCCAACATGCACACACTCTTAAAGCTGGCTTTGATTCTGATCTGCGCCTCTGGCCCTTCTCCCAGGGTTCGTTGTTTGATGGGATTTGTGCTTTGGCATTACAATTGCAACATCTCTCTGTCACACACACACACACACTCACACACATAGACGTCCTGCAGTACATACAATAAAAATGATTGTATTTAGGAACTCTGCACATGTATGCTAGCTTATAAATCTAAATCAGACAGTTGCATGCACTTCCATTACTGTCAGATACAGAGCAGCCCACATGTACACAGATGCAACAAAGACAAAGAATCGCTTTTCACTGCTGTAAGAGTGCAGATGCATAAATGAATGCGAGAGGAATTAGAATAAAGGTTATCTGCATTGGCTGCTTCTCCCGGAGCTTTTACTACGGCCTGGTTTCCTGTCAGCCTACACAAGATCGTTTTATGTGCTTTTTTTGAACTAGCATTAACTGCATTGGAGCAGTCTGCATGTTTGTGCCATTGAGCGTGCATTATATGCAAGTGTACAGTATGTTTTGTGTCTTTTCAGTGACCTTTCCCAGAAACACATTTGTGAGATTGATGTGTAAAGGATGGGTGGGTGGGTTTACTTGGCTCTGCTTCGGAGACACAAATTTCCAAACTTTACCTAAATCTTACAATACCTCACTTTGGGTATGTCATTGAAAGTAAAACATTTATTTGTTTATTTATTTGCAAAAATATATAAAGCTAATTAAAATTACTACAAATGTCATAAGGAATATACTGTATATTATGCCTTTTTTTGGTTGGTGGGTGAATCTCATGAAGACGTTCCTCAAAATCGAAAGAAAATGTAGGAAATTTTTTACAAGGAAATTCTTGCATTGTGACAGTATTTTAATGGTAATTTGGTCCATAATTCACCATAATATGATTTTTTTTTCAATCTTTTTATTGTAATAAAGTAATGAAAATCATTCTGTCAGGACATCCTAATTATTTGTGATTTATTAAAATCACCATGAATTAAATCCAGTACAACAAATACTTCAGTGATGTGTGATTGCAAGTGTACTTAAATTTACAAACTTTAAACGTTTTGATGAGAAATTGAGAAATTAATATAATTGTAATGTCAGGATATATAATATATATATATTTAAATTATGTAAATGTGTATTATATTATTTTTTATATTTTTATTTCATTATA
>NW_015633542.1:1812825-1819117 GCF_001515625.1 Sinocyclocheilus rhinocerous
TTTATTTTATAAATATTTTATAAATATTTTATAAATATTATTACATTTTCTACTGTTAAATTTTATAATTGAATCTGACTCGAAACTAAAATTGTTTTCTCCAATAATAATAATAATATAAATGATATAATATATATGAATTCTAATATATATTTAAATTATATAAATGAATATTAGATATATTTTTAGCATTTTTAAAAATTTTGTTGTGAAATTCTTTGTGAGATTCACTCAGGTGACCGTGTGAGTGTGACTGTAGAGGAATGTGTAAATGTGTAAATGTGAGCGACATAGCACTTGACACGGAGAGAACCGTGTAGCGTGTGTGTGTGCGTGTGCATGGCGGTGGCCGGCACTAGCAGCTCATTTCACACACAGCTGAGACTTCAAAGGCAGCCCACATTAACCCTGTGTGGCGGAACCCTGCGTGAAACCGCATTTCCCGTCTTGCCTTGCTCTCCATCGTCTCCCTTCACACCCGGATTCATATTGAAATGTCCTGATGTGAGCCTCGTCTGTCGAAGATTAAACTTCAAACGAGTTAGGCACATGATCAGGTGTGTATAAAGTCAGCGCCTCAGGTGTAAGACGACTCACAGGTGTAGCATGAAGAGGAGGATCTGAATAGTTCTGTAATCAGTGTTGATGATATTGGGAAACTTACTTCCTCTGTGTCCTAAAACGTGTCAGCTTAATCATGTGACATCGACATAGAACGGCACCAAGGTAAAGTCAGTGTAAAATCAAAATTGATGGTTTCTTAGTGCATGTTTCTGATCTTTGTAATAACTCGACGCCATGATGTACTAACCACGATTTCAGTCTGAAATCAGCCTCTGTTGGTCAAACTCTGCAACCTTTCAGAATCAAGAGATCAACCAGTTAATCTAACTGAGCGTTAAATAATTGTGAGAGTCCTGATGATGACTGTGTGACAATTAGGCTGATTATAATGATGGTAGTTAAGATGTTGATAGTCTTAACGACGACACCAGAAAGCTAATGATGGTCACATAACTGTGTGCTAACGACAATGATAATGATAAAACTTTGTAATATAATATGATGCTGATGATGGCCTAATTATAGTGATATGCATGTAGTCTAGATGTTTAACCATCTTAAAGTCATCTCAAACTGAATGTCTTGAACGTCTTTTAAAGATTCGATGCCATGTAGCTCACAAACTTTGCCAAATGCCGCAAATTAGTGCTTGTGTGGAAGTGCTTGGTGATTTGCATATTTTATTTTATTTTTAAATTGCTATTTATTTTATTTTAGAAATTATTTTGGAAATTAAATAAATAATATTAAATAATGTAGTAAATAGAGTAAAGTAAACATACAATTTATTTATGTCATTAAAATAAGTTTGTAGACCTAGAACAGTATTTCCAACAGTAAAATCATTTTATAATTATTTTATTTTAAAATAAAATCAAATGATTTTTAATTTAATTTAATTTGAAATAATATGTATGTATGTATGTATTTTTATTTAGCTCAGACAAAATTCTGTGGAAGTTTTTGGTGATATGCATGTAATAAAAAAAAAAAAGAAATAATAGAAAAAATAATAAAATTTACTAGGTTAAAATTAATATGCGAGTAGAAAGAGATTGCGGAGTGAGAGACATGAAACCAGTACATTTTAGTGGCCATTATAAAATACTATTTAATTGCAGCAGAATGTTGAAGACGTGGGTTAAAGTAAAACAACCAAACCATTATCTCCACTCCTGTATTTTCTCTCACAGATACAGTCTCTCTTGTGACTAACGCTGGTTTGATCTCAGCAGTGTTGGTGTAGTGTGCTATAGATTTGTCATTTCTACAGCATAAACTCTGAACTGCAGGGCTTTGGCTCTTGATGAATTGTGAATCTCTAGCTGGACTGGTCTGTTATGGCAGGGATAATGTTGTGTGTGTGTGTGTAGCTGGACCGGTCACAGGCAGGGATAAAGCCGTTTGCATTGGATAGGATTTGGCCCAGAAAGCAGATGATAAAAATGATGAACAACTCTCTGTTTGAGCTGTATAATAGAGATTATGTGTTTGGAAGCATGTGTGTTTGTATGAAACAGGTTCATTTGCTGTGGAGCAACATAAGGTTAAGTGCACAATCATGAGGACAGAGATTTCACCACAAATCTACGGCATCTGTGACTTGTTGTGGATTACCAGAAATTAATTTCATCCTCAGTTTGTAAAAATATTTTGTTTACACTAATGCACGTTTTGTGAATGTCTATGGGGAGGGACATTGCACAGGGATTAATGTTAAATTGCATGCTATTTCAAACATGTAGCCACAACACCTTAAACTTTATATGTGACAAATATTATGATAGAATCACTTATTAAGTTGCATCCAATATTATACAAAGCACAGAAACTCATTGATGCCACCAAGTTCACAAACTTTGCCAAATGCAGCAATTAGTGCTTCCGTGGACGTGTTAGGTGATGTGCATATTTTATTTTATTTTTCATTTATTTGTTATTTTTTATTATTTATTTTTTATTTTGTTTTGTTTTATTTTATTTTTTATTTGAGAAAATGATTGAATAATATTAAACAGCATTATAAAAAAATACAGTAAAACCCATCAAGCATGTACATATGTCATTAGAATAATTTTGGGGAGCTAGAACATTATTTCCACCACTAAAAATTGCTAAAAAAAATTACTTACCTCAGATAATGCACATTATTGCGCAGAATTATGTAAGATACAAAAATATAATAACCTGATGTTTAACTATCATAAAGTTGTCTCAAACTTTAATATCTTTTAAAGATTTAATGCCATGAAGCAAACTTTGCCAAATGCATCAATTAGTGTTTCTGTGGAAGTGTTTAACATTATATAAATAATACAAATTAATTAATTTAATTTAATTAATTTAAAATGTATATTTTCTTTTTAAATTATTTTTTAGAAATTAAATATTGTTAAATAATGTGATAAATAATAATAAAAAATACATAGAGTAAAACCTAGAATTTATTTACGTCATTGCATCTGACATTAAATAATGGACCTTCTTGCGCAGAATTGATTTAAGATACAAATTACAAAAATACAAGCTGCATGTTTTTGCTTGTTCTAGAATGTCTGCAGACATCCATTCTAAGTGCATTAATGTAATGTTTTGAGCTAAGCGACAGAAAATTACAGGCTTTTTAAACTGGAAAACTCTTTTTCTATTCTTCTTTTATATCTTTTTTTTTGGAATGTCTACATGTCTGACACAGCTTTCTATACAGCCACTGATGATCCCACTATGTGTGTGTAAGTTTTATGTGAAGGTTTAAAATGATTAAATCCTGCATGTGTGTTCTGTCGGCGTTAACCAGTGAGACGTTACTGCTCTAATTAACAGCTTTTAGTCATGGCTTCTTAAATGACCCCATTTAGCACAGTCCTGTGAAGTGTTACAGCGACCGCTTCATCATATGGTTTAAGAAAACACTAGCAGCGTTGATACATTTTACACATTATAGCAGACTGAAATGGGATTTGTGTAGTACGTAGGATTGTAAATTTTATTTTATTTAATTTTACGTATTACTGGAGAAAAATTAATTTTAAATAATATTATAAATAATAAATTAATACAGTAAAATCCACCCAGCATTTGTGTATGTCATTAAAACAAGTTTGGAGACCATTATTTCCACCACAGAAAATTGCTTTAGAAACCTCAAATAATGCACATTGTTGCACAGAATTAACATAAGACATAAAAAGACAATAACCTGATGTTTAACTATCATAAAGTTGTCTCTTGAATATCTTTTAAAGACATGATGCCATAAAGCAAACTTTGCCAAATGCAGCAATTAGTGCTTCTGGAAGTGCTTGGTGATGTGCATTTATGTTATGTTATGTTATGTTATGCTATGCTATGCTATGCTATGCTATGTTATGTTATTTTATTTGAACTGTTGTTTTGAAGCTTTTGAGCTTAAGTGCATAAGTATAAGTGCTTTTCAATTAGCTGAAAACTGACTTGTAACACATTGTACCGTATTTCAGTTCACTCCTCAGATTTTCCACTACATTTATGCAGAAAGGGTGATAAAATTCACAAATTGTGTGTTAGTGTGTTAAGCATGTGGCAGACTTACAGTATAAGACTCTACTTCATTTACAGTAAGCGCTCATCATCACTGCTTGTTGCACATTTTTGCGCTTTGTCTTCAGTGCTAGTTCCTGGTTATATATCCACTAAGAGCTTTTCCTCTCTTCTCATTTGCGTTCCCGAGCTCGTCTTTTTCCCCTTCACTTGTTCTGTCTCACAGCTGCGGTGAAATCCTTGCGGTTTTGTCTGGAAGGCGGCGTGAATTCTCTCCGATTCTGCCTCTCTCTGTCAGGTCCTTTGTCCTGCCGCAATTATCATAGTGATGGAAATGAAAGACACAAAAGAAGGAACATGATTTTCAATAGGCAGCTTTTCAAAGACTTTGTTCGTTTCTAATGTGACCGAAAGACAACGCAGAAAAGGGGAAAACACAGGAGAGAAAAGGCACGTTTGTTTTGTAAAACGTTAACATGTGAGATGTATCTTTTGCATTACGGCCATGTTCAGCTGCCATCTGTGTCTCTCTGTTCGTCTTCCAGACAGGCTAAGCTTTTGCGGGATTTGTAACAGCAGAAACTTTCCTTGAGTCTAAACGGATCAGACACACTCCATAGTATCGGTTTTCTGCATCCTTTTTAGGGTTGACTGCTAGTTTAAAGGAATGTTCTGCATTAAAAAAAAAAACTCTACAGATTACAGATTTGTGGTATAATGTTGATTACCACACTGATAATCATTTTGACTAGTCCTTTATTTTGCAAACGTATGCACAACTCACATTTACAGTAATGCGCTTACAATGGAAGTCAATGGGGCAAGACATGGAGGCTTTAAAGCAGAAATGTGTCTTGCAAAAGTGCTTATATTCATTCTTCCATACTGAAAGTATGCTATTTGAGATTTAAAGTTGCCTAAATCGATCTTTTATCGGTGGGATTACTGTTGGAAGAGCTTCTAGATGCATTACCAACCAACATCAACCTTTCTGTAAGTTGCCGTGATAACCAGCTTTACATGGTCATTGCAGGAGGTTAAAAATTGGACAGAACTTTACACAGACAAGGTTAGCAAGTGATTTGATGATATTAACACTTATAATACTTGAATCTGGTGGCTAAATGAGTGATTTGCTGTTAGTTTGTAGTTAAATGGAAGTCAATGGGGCAAGACATGGACGAGATGGGGTAGAAATGTGTCTTGCAAAAGTGCTTATATTCATTCTTCCATACCGAAAGTATGCTATTTGAGCTTTAAAGTTGCCTAAATCGATCTTTTATCGGTGGGATTACTGTTGGAAGAGCTTCTAGATGCATTACCAACCAACATCAACCTTTCTGTAAGTTGCCGTGATAACCAGCTTTACATGGTCATTGCAGGAGGTTAAAAATTGGATAGAACTTTACACAGACAAGGTTAGCAAGTGATTTGATGATATTAACACTTATAATACTTGAATCTGGTGGCTAAACTTACCAAAAAGTGCGTTTTCTAATGTTTTTCCAGTGAAATAGACTAGGCATGGGCCGGTATGAGATTTTGACGGTATTATAACCTTAAGCAAAAATATCACAGTATCACAATATTGTCGTAACAGCTCTAAAATGTGTTATTTTTAAATGACTGGGTAAAAAAAAAAACTTTTTTCTGCTGTACACAATATAATTTGTTTTTGAGCAACATACAGAATTGGTTTATTTTTTCTTTGATTTGTTTCCTAAAAAGAAGAAAAATAAAGACTGACATCTTTATTTAACCTAAATCTGTAATTAGTTATTTAATTTTAGTTATATAATTCATACATATCATTTATATCATATAATTTCATATACATAATTTAATTTAATAATAACCAAATTTGAAGCAAAAACAGAAAGTTCTGACTAGCTTTGTGAAATTATACTACATGCCTGAACGAAGCAAACAGCAGAAGCTCTGAATAAGACGCAGATTCACTCTCTGACAGCAGGAGGCGCTTCTGGAACACCAAATACAACAAAGCAGCACTGCGCTGAACACCACTGCTTTAATATGAACTATACGGAGACGAGATGGAAAGAAAATACCACGTAAACTTTTCTGAAGACAGTCAGTTCCCCTCAGAAACACATTCATATAAACCCCCAAATCAGTATTGAGGATTTTCTTCCAATAGTTTGTGCATCATGAACAGTGAGTGATCTGCCTGCTACAGTATTTTTCTCTG
>NW_015633542.1:1819310-1822411 GCF_001515625.1 Sinocyclocheilus rhinocerous
GGTTTTAAACCGTGACTTTTCCAAACCGCGGTATACCCTGAAACCGGTTATCGTCCCATGCCTACTTGCAATAAGACAAAAAACGGCCGGTTGCCAATCGCGTACTACACACACGTGACTGACCGCTCGCTCGCACCAACAGGAGGAGGAGGGTCGTGTTACTCTACACTGCACTCAACCTGAGGGATTCCTACACTTTCAGTCTTTGAGGAGACATGAAAAACAGCGCATACCGCAAGAACGGTATAACGGAAAATATTAGTGGTTTTGAAACCATGACATTTTCAAATCGCGGTATACCTTGAAACCGGTAATAAAATAGACTTCCTTTCTCCCCATAGACTTCCATTGTATGTGCATTATTGTTAATGGTTTTTGTTTGTTTTTACTAAGAAGTTGACATTATTTTCAGTGGTAATTGAACAAATCACGGGGACTGCATATCAAACTGCTAACACTTTGATTGAATCCAATACTTGGTGATAATGTACCATAACGAGTGATTTACAAGCAATTTTTGACCCAGAATAGCAAATAAGAGGACTTTCAGCACAGCACGAGGGTTTCAAAGGTCCCTTGGATGTATTTGTGTTGAAACAGGTGACAGGTGTTTTTCTTTACTTTTATAGTTTTTTTTCATAGGCCAAGTAATGACTCAACAACAAATATCCCATTGATCTTCATATTTACTCTCAGAGGACATTTCATTGAACGCAGAAATAGACTCTTTGACATGGTCTTTCAGCTTGGCTGGTGATTTATTTCAGTGTGCTTTTAATCTATTTGCAAAATCTTACAAAAGTAAAAAAAAAAAAAAAACCACATTCATTTGTTTCTTGATGACACATTTTCGTCACCGTGATGCAGCACCTTTTTATCTGTGTATTTAGCAGTCAGTGGCTCTGTAGTGAATGACCTTGTGTTTCTACACCTTTTATTAGAGCTCTGCTTTTGTGTTCAGAGAATTTATTCGCTTCGTAATTGGGTGTTTTTTTTATTATCAAAGTGGGGTGTATATAATACTTATAATATAACTTATATATAAAATATAAAATGCCAAATTTGTATATTTTATACAGTATTTTATACAAAAAATGTACTTCTAGGTTTTCTTTATTGCTTAAAAAATATTTTTATTTTGAGGTTTGTGTATGTGTATATTGCCATAGTCCATAAAGAAGAAAATTTAACAAAATTTAAAAACTACTGTTTTTAATTGCTTTTTTAATATTTAAGTGGCACTTGACACAAACCCCGTTATAGTCTCAGGTTAATTTCAAGGTTATCAGCACACATACAATGTTTAAAAAAAGGGAAAGAAAACCCTCCATTATTTCAGTTAACTGAGCTTCCATGATGCATGGGATTACCATATTATTTATATCTCACAACTGCGACAGGTTTCTAGGTGCCTTTTTCTGGACGCAACAGAATAGGCAGCTTTTTAGGCATAATGCACCATAAAATCACAAAAATACACTCCAACAGCTCTCACAAGGCAAGATAGAAATCAAAGCTTTCATAAAAGCACTTCTGGCTCAGGTAAGATGTTTTAGATTACACATTTGAAGCCGAGTGAATATCTTGAAATGACAGTCTCTAAAAAATCTCCCTGAGCAGAAATGGTAGTGTATTTGAGAAGAGCCCCAGGGTTATGATGCCCTCCGTGGACATCTGGGAGTTTCTGTGATAGTGGCTCAGAGAAATGAGCGCCGGCCACATCTTCAGTCAAACCACCAAATGAGTTTGTTTTAATATTTAATATTTTTTTCCATTCGGCGCTGGATGCCGGTTGTAGATGAGATATGGGTAGTTCTAAGTGGTACGATCCCTCTCCATTGCTACGGTGGGAAGAACGAGGCATTAATCTTCGCCGGTTGGACAGAGGGAAATTAATGATCATTTGCACTGACGACATAATCGGGCTTCACGCTGTCCTCCGATACTAAATTGCCGTCTTTGTTCCAAGTAATATCTCTCTCTCCTTCTCTCTCCCGCTCTCAATCTTTGCTCGTTTCCTGGTCGTTTGCCGTTATCAGTCATTAAGTGGCTGGTTTTCATGACAACGGCGGTTTGGAGATGGCCTAGTAGGGTGTAAACTGGCCTCTGGTCTAACGTGGTGAAATTACCTCGTCATGCTGCAAAGGTCTGCATGCTCTTCTAGGTCACTGCTGTGCGCTTTTGCGGCAACTGTTGGTTTACATGTGAAGGTCACAGCGTGCATGTAAGTGTGAGAAGGAGTGAAAGGGTTAGCTCACCCACAAATGAAGGTCATGTCATTGCTTGCTCACCTTTGTGTTGTTTCGAACCTCTTTCTTCTGTAGGACACAAAAGGAGATGTTTTGCAGAATGTCCTGGCTGCTCTTTTATCCATATAATGTAAGTGAATAGTGACTGGGATGCATTCTTGTACATTGAAACATGTGTCACGCTACTTTTGAAGTCAATGAAAGGACGTGACAGTTGATTGTATTTAAAGGGGTCATATGATGCTGCTAAAAAGAACATTATTTTGTGTATTTGGTGTAATGAAATGTGTTTATGCGGTTTAAAGTTAAAAAAACACATTATTTTCCACATACTGTACATTATTGTTTCTCCTCTATGCCCCGCCTTTTTGAAACGCGTCGATTTTTACAAAGCTCATCAGTCTGAAAAGCGAGGTGTGCTCTGATTAGCCAGCTATCCAGTGCGTTGTGATTAGCCGAATACCTCAAGCGTGAGACGGAAATCTTACGCCCCTCACCATACTGTGATGCCGTGTCCGGCCGGAGCGACAAGACATAAACATTAAAACCCATTACAAACAAGGCATTTGTTGCATCCAGTGGGGACATAATTACTGATTATAATGACTTATACTGTCGTTTTACGCGTTGCGTTGCATTGCGCCGCGTAAACATAAAACCCTGTCTGCATTTGTGATCAGAGAAATGACAAACAACAAGTGCTAACGTTAATCCACACTGCCCAAAACTCGCGTTTGAATCATCAGTGGCAAATCCTTTAAATGAAAACGTACTTACGTGAGTCAGAACTGCCGGCATTTTAGTCAAACGTTACTCTCCCAGGATCAGTAAACAGTCCTCCATAAAATATGC